>NC_045030.1:42037540-42043796 GCF_008632895.1 Mastomys coucha
AGAAAGGTGGGGAGCTAAAATGTAGTGACTGTAAGGGAAGTGAAGAAACTATTAAGTACAGCTACACAACAGAAGCAGCCCACATGTATATCAACCGATGCCTGGCCACAGAGAATGCAGACTAGCCAGACAATAAAGAGCTTCAGCGATAAAGAAATTCTAATGCAACCTGCCTAACGCAGGTGAGGCACTGGGATCCATCCCCAACACTGAAGAGAGGGCGAGGGGCTAGAGAGAGGAAGGCACTACTCATTTACAGACAAATTCCACGGGCTTTCATTTATATGAGGCATCTGAACCAGTGAAATTTACAGAGACATAAAATAATAATAGCGTTTTCCAGAAGCTGAGGTGAGTGAGGAATGGAGTCGTGCCCAGCAAGTTTCCTTTGGGGCTGAAGCAAATGTGTGGGAATTGTGCAGAGGTGATGGCTAAACAACAGACAGAGGTAGTGGTGGTTGTCGCTGTATTAAATGCCACTGGATCATTCCTCTTAACGAGCTTTGTCCAGAGCCTCAGGGGTTTGGGTACATACTAAAGTCTGAGAAGTGCTGGCATGTGTCATGAACCTGTTCACTGGACTGAAACCTAATTCTCCCCTGGAGACACCATTACCCAGCAGCCATCTCCAGGATATGTTTCTTTTCCCTACATCCCATGCACTTTGAGGTGAGATAAAGTAGGCCAGTGTGGAGCTCTTCCAGACAATCCCTCTGGACATCCCTTCCTTCTTCATGTCGATGCAGAGCCTCTTTTCTATGGAGACCTAGCCTGTCTTCCTTCAGTGGTACCTGGCCCAATCTTTCTCCCTACTCTAAGTAATTTCAATGTACCTGCTAACAACTCATCAATTTTCCAGTCTCCAAACGCTGTGACTGCCTTGACTTCACAACGTTGGCTCCTTCTGCTCCTCACCCAAGAAATCCTCCCTGTAACATGCAGCTCTCTGACCACAATCTGGTGTCTACTAACTGCCTTATGTCTTTGATCCTCCTAAGTTGTCTCCTCAGAAGGCTTAGGAGTCTGGCTCCTTTCCTCATTTCACAGGATACCAAGGCCTTTCTGGTCTCAGCTCCTTGTCTAACAAAGCAAAATCATATGACTGGTCAACTGAACCACATTTTTGTTTTATGAGACAAGGTCTTGCTTTGTTGGCCAGGCTGGTCTTGAACTCTGCAGCTCAAGCAATTTTCCTGCTTCCAGCCTTTCTAATAGCTGGGACTACAGATGTGCAGCACTACACCTATTATGAAACATTCTTATCAACATCTTCAGCTCCATTCCAGCCTTTTCCTTCCACACTGCTGGTCTAGGAAAATAAGAACTGAATACATTGCAGGTTCTGACTACTTCATTGCTGTCAAAGTTGGTTGAACACAAATACAGAACTGTGGTTCTTACACTTTTATAAATTCATGGGACCCAGAATCCTGGCAAGGGAAAGAAAAAAGGACACACACATACAGTGAAGCAGAGATCACGATGGGCTCTGCTACCTGTATCCCCACCAACTGGGACCTCAGTGTGTTTATTAGGTACAGCACAGGAGCAAGGCCTAGCTAATGTCTGTAGGAGGTCTCTGGAGGTGAGCAGTCTCCAGCTATAAATGTTTGGGAGAAGGGGGCTGCAGTTACTAGGCTTTGCACACACTGATAAATCATAAAAGAAGATTTGCCATTTCTCCTGAGCCTGAATCACATGGGTAAAAGCTTTTTCCAATTGTCCCATAGGTCCAAAGGCCTTGGGATATCTTTGACATGGCCATACCCATGTCAAAATATACATTCATGTGGGACTTCTCTTGGGCTTTTCTCTGCTCCCTATAAAGCCTCTAACTTCAACCAAATCTCCTTGGTTAGCTCATTCACCATCATTCTCTCATTCATCATTCCAGACTTTCATTTGATCTCTCAGGCTCCAAAATGATTCTTGTTGTTGTTTTTGGTTTTTTTGTTTTTTTGAGACAGGATTTCTCTGTATAGCCCTGGCTGTCCTGGAACTCACTCTGTAGACCAGGCTGGCCGCGAATTCAGAAATCCACCTGACTCTACCTCCCAAGTGCTGGGATTAAAGGCGTGTGCTACCATGCCTGGCTCTAAAATGATTCTTGACCCCATCAATCACATGATAGTCTGACAGCTTACTTTACCAGCAGAGCTGAGACTGCAAAACTCATACAACCTCTTAGCTTTAAAGATGGACTCACCCTCCCATTTCCTTCTCATCCAAGGATGAAGTATCTCTCAGCTTTGCAAGGCTTGTTATCCCTGTGTACGTGGTCTCATCCCTTGCAGCCCTTTTGGAATCCTTGTTCCATGTTCTGTCTCCTCTCTTCCTACTGACTCTTTCCCTTCCACTTACCAGCATACTTAAGTTGTCTCTCATCTCAAAAGAGAGCTCTTCCTAACCCAATCCGATCCTCCTCAACTCTGAACCTCCCCAGCAATGTGTCTGTGCTTTCCTTTCCCTAAGCTGTCAAGTTTTGAGTCTATACCTAGCACAGATGCGCAATAAATACTTAATGAGTGGAGAGAGATTTCTTTTTTTTCTCTCCTTTTCAGTTTTTTTAAAAAAGGGTCTCATATAGCCCAAGCTGGCCTTGAACCCACTATGTAGCAGAGAAAGACCTTGAACTTTTTTTTTTTTTGAAGTAGATGGTTGTTAACACAAAGACCCACAACTGGACAATGTAAACAATGAGACACCTTGGAGTACTCAGCCCTAAGTGGGATGTCTTTACCAAACTTTTCCCTTCTAGGCTCAGGGATCTGTGTAAAAGAAGAGATGGAAAGATTGTAAGAGCCAGAGGAGATGGATGACTCCAAGGAAACAGCACCTTCTGGACCCAAGAGTGCCGATGCACATATGAACTCAGAGAGACCCATGCCAGCACACACAAGACCCGCACAAGTTTAAGCTAGACAAAATTCCAACACAGAGAAGGGGGAATACAAAGTCCTACCCCCAACCAAGAAGCTATCTGCAGTTGATACCTGTTGCCAGGGGAAAATCAGTTTTCTCCAATAGATTGACAGTGGCTAATATCAACCATATTCTAAAGCAGGCCCCATGCTCAGGAGGAATCGATCAACACAAAAGAGACTCCATATTTTTCCATGTGTTTTTTTTTTATTGTTGTTATGATTCAGTGATTTATGTTGTTTTTGATTTGGGGTTTGTTTTGTTGTTTGTGTTCTTGATTTTTTTTTCTCTATTTAGAGAGAAAGAACATGCAGTTGGGTGAGTAAGGAGGTGGGTAGATTCTGGGAAGACTTGGGGGAGGGGAAAGAATATGACCAAAATGCAATATATGAAAAATGTAAAAATTAAGAAATTTTTATGTATGTTTTTATGTATATGGGTGTTTAAGCTGCATTCACATATGTGTACCATTTGGATGCAGTTCTGTTAGAAGGCAGAATGGGGCATCATATTCTCTAGTACTGGAATGGTTTGGGCTGCTCAGTGGGTGCTAAGAATTGAATGTCAGCCCTCTGGGAGTCAGTGCTCTTAACTGCTGGGCCATCTCCAACCTCTATATTCATTTTTCATTTGATATCTCAGGCTTCCATATGATTCTTCACCCTGTCAGTCACATGATAGTTTGGCAGCTTACTTAACCAACAGACCCGAGGCCACAAAGCTCATACAACCTCATCCCCTGAGTTTTAATCATATATTCATTTTTTAATCACGTGTGTATGTGGGGTTGATATGCACACATGAATATGAATGTCTGGGGGAGGCTAGAGGTATCAGGTCCCTTGGAGTTATCATTACAGATGGTTATGGGCTACCTGACATATGTGCTGGGAATTTAACTCTGTCCTTTGGAAAAGTAGTATGTACTCTAACTGTTGAACCATCTTTCTAGCCCTAGGGCCCTGAACTTTTGATCTACTACTTCAATGCTGGGATAACTGGCATGTATCACCATACTCAAATTCAAATAGAAGTTCCTTGAAACTAACAATCTTTTTAGCTTTTTTAAAAATTCTAATTCACTCTTCAACTCACTGTAGACTATTTTCTATCCTGTGTCAGCATCCTAGTTAATACATCTACTGGATACTTTTGGTATCAAGTGATGAAACCTTATGGGTATTTTCTTATTTTTCCCTACTAATGAATAGCTCATGCATTCACTCATCAAACACATACTGAATACCAGCTATATTCAGTGTGGCTAACTTGTACTTATCCTTGACAACTTCAAGACTATGCCCAGCCTTTTCTGACCACCTGCTCACCCTGCTTATCAATCTACATTCTGGACTCTGACAGCAAGGTTTGGACAATTGCTATCCCTTCTTGTTTCCACACTCTGAACCCCTCCTATCTATTACTGACTTAACCCCATTTATGCACAGTCATTCATCTGCTCCACTAAGAGGAAAGCTTCTTACCCAAACACTGTGCTTTATATTCTACTAGTAGGCTGGAAGGATGGATCAGAGGGTAGAGTCATTCGCTGCTGAGCTGACCTCCTGAGTTTGATGCTCTGGTCCCATATGGTGAAAGGAGAAAGCCAACTCCTACAGGTTGTCTCTGGCCTCCAGGCATACACTATGGCACCCAGCGGGCTAACACAGCTGCTATTGTGTAGCTATTTCCTCAGAAACAGAAACATTCCATACTGAAAGAAAATTCCTTAAGCCAGAAGGTAAACATCTCAAAAGAGCTTCAGGAAGTCCCTGAAACTGACCAGATCCACTTAGGCTCCTCCATTCCTAGTAAGCAATAAAGACTACTGAGGGTCACACTCAGTCTCACTAACTGTCAAATAAGCCAAGCTGCAAAGAATACTTTCAGAACATACCAGCTCCCTGCAAGCAGAAATAGGCCAAGCAACCTGGAAGAGGGTTAAACCAACTGAGTCACTTGGAAAGGCCACTCCCCAACCTATTGAGCTGCCTGAAGACTGTGTAGTGTACTCCAAGTTCCCAGCTTTTGTGAGCTGTCACCCATGTTGGGGTGGGCTTTGGTGAGGCAACTGCCTTTGAGTCACTTCTGCCCCTGTAAGTAACCCCTTGACCATATTCTTGTTAGCAACCCCAATAATTGATTCACAAGGTTGGGCTTTGTCGTGGGCTCCTTATCTGGGGTGAGTAGACATGTGTGTCATGTCTCCCCAGGAAAAGACTTGTCACACAACACTGTCCTCACATGCATACAGTAAATAAATGAATGCATTTTTTTTTTTTTTTAGTGGCACTAGCCTCTCACACTGTTCTGGCACACTGTAGACATTTAGCAGTTGATAAACTGAACAAGATCCTCCATATGCACTTGGATCCTAAGTTTAGTGAATTGTCTCTCAAGTCAAGTCTACCCCCTCCTCTCTATCCTATAACTTTCAGTTCCTGTTTAAGCCTTCATAATTTCTCCTATCCTAAAGAACTGCCCCCTGCCTTCCTTATCTCCCTTTGCACACTGCCTTATCTCTTTCTCCAGCTTTTTAAATCCACTGTCTACACCTACTTTATCTATTTCCGATTTTCAAACACCATCCTTTAAATTTCCTTTCAGTTATACAAACAATCTGTGTATGCATGCTTCCTGCCTTATCAGTAATCACTACTCTCTGTCTGTTGAATATTGTTCCAGAGCTTTCCTATATATTTTTATGTAGATGTAGAGAAGATTATTTGTTTTTGTGGGAGAGAAAATTTTCATAAATGGCACAGTGAAACAACTTCTCATTTTTATAACAGCATGACCTGATGCTGTATCCATGTGAATGTAAACTGCAAATAGAATCCCATAGTATGGTCACATCACAGCTAATGTAGCTGATCTACTTATGGATGGGTAGGCAGGTTAAAGGTTTTTCATTTGATAGCTGTACTGGCTGGTTTTGTGTGCCAACTTGACACAGGCAAGAGAGAAGGGACCTTGTACCTTGTGCTGCAGCAGGACTTGGTAATGTGTAAGAGGTACCCAGGTGGTATTGGTTTTGAAGGCATGAAAGGGTCATGAAGAGCAACTGAGGCTCGGCACAGTGAGAGGCCATGGAAGACCATTGGTGAAGAGGCAGCCTCAGTTGCAATTGATGGCCCAGGACTGAAGGAGTCATGCAAAGGAGTTGAGGCTTGGCACCGTGAAGACAGTCTATGAAAGGCTATTGGTGAAGCCTAGTTATAGTGAAAGACAGCAGTGTTTTGGGAATGCCAATATCATGCAATGATCACCAAGAACAGCAGCAGCAGTGGAGTACAGGCATCTGAAGCCTAGAAGACAAGATGTGTGCTACAAA
>NC_045030.1:42044547-42046118 GCF_008632895.1 Mastomys coucha
TTCTATAAGAGAGCAGGCTGAGCAAGCCAGGAGAAGCAAGCCAGTAAGGAACATCTCTCCATGGCCTGCGCGTCAGCTCCTGCTTCCTGACCTGCTTGGGTTCCAGTCCTGACTTCCTTTGGTGATGAACAGCAATGTGGAAGTGTAAGGTGAATAAACCCTTTCCTCCCCAACTTGCTTCTTGGTCATGATGTTTGTGCAGGAATAGAAACCCTGACTAATACAATAGCCAGTGCGGCAGTGGACACTATTGCTTCCTATAAGCACATGCGTGTGTTTTCTGGGTAACGTAAAGGAAAGGAGAGTTGTTGAGCCATGAATTATTCACATTCAAAAATTTAGTGGATGCTGCCAAATTTGCCCTCCAAAAAATCTGATCAATTCACACACCCACATGAATGAAATTCCCTGGTGGCAGTGGCTATTATATCATCTTTTACTTCTGCAAATCTGAGAGGGGAAAAAAAAATCATGTTTTTTTTCCCCTAATTGTTGGGGAAGCTGAATGAGCATCATTTCATAATGTTGATTGTTCCATTTGTATTTCTCTTCCTAGTCAATTATCTGTTTATCTCTCATGGAATTGCAGAAGCCCTTCTTTCATTTAAAATCCTTTTCTATTATATAGGTTACAAATATTTTTGCTCCATTTGTAGCTTGTTTTCACTTTTGCTTTATGGTATTTTACATTTTGAAACATAATATACCTTTAAAATGTTTTAATTTTATCATTTTTATTTATATGTATGTGTTTAGGTGTGTGCATGTGAAGGTAAGCATCGACCACAGAGACATCAGATCCCTTGGAGCTAGAGTTACAGGTACTTGTGAGCCAACTGATATGGATGCAAGAATCAAACTCTGGTCCTCTGGAAGAACAGTATGTGCTCTTAACCATTGTTCCAGCCCTCAACTACTTTTCCTCTAACTTAGACCCAACACTCTTTCCTTCTGTGAATTTTAGACTTTCACAATTCTAAAATCTTTCTCTACCCCCAAAGTTATAAAAATATTCTCCGACATTTTCTCTTTATATTTTTAGAATTTGTTTTTAGTCCAACAGGAATCTATTTTTATAAGCAGAGAGTTTGTATGAGAGGGTCTCATTTTATGTTTTTCTAAATGGATGGCCTATTTTTCCCAGCACCATTTCTTCAATGGTCTATTCTCTCCCTGCTGACTTATAGATGTGAAATCCCCATGCAAATGTAAATCCGACCCTGTCTTCACATTTCTATTCTATTGCTTCTCCCCAACCCATGTTCTGATGCATCTCTATCCCATGCACAAGAACAGCAACCTAATTTCTACCTACAATCTCCTGAGAATGATCAGTCCTGAATATATTGAAGGTTTTCATGCTGCCAAAACCAATGGATTTTTCCCCCAATTCTCCTTTTCTTGTACACTATTGTTTTTTCCTAAATGCTACATAATGCTATTCTCCTTTGATTCTTACCAGTAAAATCATGCTCATAATAACACATTCTGTTTATTAGGTAGTTATACTGTGCCAGGCATGGTTTTGGCTTTTTTGTTTTTTGTTTTGTTTTTTTTTTTAAACTTATTAT
>NC_045030.1:42046533-42067014 GCF_008632895.1 Mastomys coucha
TGTGTGTGTGTGTGTGTGTGTGTTTAATTTTAGACAATGTCTCATGTTATAAACAAGCTGGCCTCAAATTCACCCTGCAGCTGAAGTTGTCCCCTAATTCCTGATCTTCCTGCCTCTATGTCATAGGGATACATCCCTCATGTACTGGGATTCCAGGCATGTATGGTTCTAGGCATGTATCCCTATGAACAGCAAAACATCACCAAATCCATTTGTTTGTTTGTTGACAAGGTCCCAAGTATCCCAAGCTAGCCAAAGATTCACTGTGCAGTGAAGATGACATTGAACTTCAGAGTCTCCTGCTTCTACCTTTCTGATGCTAGGACTACAGGTGTGTGCCATCAAGCTTGGGTGCATGATGATGATCAGACCCAGGGTTTTGTACATGCCAGGCAAGTGTTCTACCAACTGACCTCCAACAACAGTTCCTATTTCAATATTTTTAAGACAAGGCTTCAGTCTGTAGCCCAAGATAGCTCCAAACTCACTCTGCCTCAGCCTCCTGGAGGCTTGGATTACCAAGTACAGGAAGTGCAAGGATGGAACATCTAATGTGACTTCCACCAGTTTGGGTTATTTCATCCTTGTTCAAACAGATGCTGTGGAAAGCATGGGGTCTTCTGAAGACCTGTTTCAATGCAGTTGCACCGACCTATCTGTGGTAAAACACCCCTGATAGCATATAGAAAACACTGGTTTTCTAAGGCTGCTGACACTAGTCTGTAGTCCCGCTGTTAGACAGGCCGAGGGAGGATCACAAGGACAGGTATCCCAAAGTCAAACAAAAGTGTCTGTGCTGCAGATAGAGTTGGAAGCTAGCTAGACAACTTACTGAGACCATGTCCAGGTATATAGCTCAGTGTTAGAGTGCTTGTCTAGCATGCAAAACAGCCTAGGTTCAATCCCTAGTGCTTCAAAAAACCAAACCATTACAGATGATTACAGCTTATTTCATTCTTGCTCTCTATCCTAATCCCAGGGAAGCTTTATCATTTCCTATTTGAGTTTGCACTGTTTGATTTTTAAAATATATATGTAACACATGTTTCAGACTTTTATTTTAGTTAGGTTGTTTTGTTTGGTTTGGTTTTGGTTTTGTTTTAGACAACTTCCCGGACTGACACTAAACTAAATCCTCCTGCATGAACCTACCAAGTGTTATTACTAGAGGCATGTGCCACCATGCCAAACTATCAATTTTATAATCATGGAAAACTACTGATGACATTCTAGAAATAAAACATAAGTAGACTGGTGTCTAGGGCACAGTACCTCTTCAGTATTCCCAAGCCATCACATTCAAGACAGTATCCATATGCAGAAACTCTACAATGGAAAGGACTACGAGAAATTTCATTGAAGACTTTCTAAAAAAAATGTGCAGCTTAGTGTTATGCTCGGATTGTGGCCCAACTTCTAAATCAACGGGAAATAGGATCTAAACAACTCTCAACCAAACAAGATTAACATGATAAGCAATTTTATAAAAAGAAAAAGAAATCATTTGTGGCTAGTGACATGACGCAGCAGATTAAGTCACTCGCTACAGAGCCTGACAATATGAGTTCAAGCTCAGGGTCTCACAGGGCAGAAGGACAGGAGTGACTCCCCAAAGTAATGCTCTGATGTCCACACATATGCCATGGCACAAGTACACATGAGTGTATGTGCATGAACACAAACACTAAGCAATTAATTAATAACTAAATGTATAAGTAAATACAATTATTTAAAAAAAGAGAGGTGTCTTTTAGAGGTTCATATAGAAAACAGACTATGTTTCAGTTCTTAGAAAACTACATGTCTACCAGGGGTTAACAGTCTAAGTGGGGATAAGGTGGAAAGATGGGGGAGAGGAGGGAGGTGGGGTAGCCCAAACTAAGAATGTATGACAAAGCCTTGTGGAGAACTACTACTTTGTAAGCGATACTTGATACTCTTGCAGAAGACCTGGGTTTGATTCCAGCATCTATGAGGCAATTCACAACTGCCTATAATTCCAGTACCAGAGGATCTGACGCCCTCTTCTGGCTTCAAAGACATGACATGCATAAAGTTCCAGGCTTAATCACCAGCATGCTTGCATACATGAACACACAAATAATGAATTAAAAAAAAAAAGAGTTTGAACAGAGAGGTATGCTGTATGGGTGGACAATGCCGCTCTTAGGAGACATGTGTTATGAAACAAAAACCCCAGTGCCAGGCACGACATACCTCTCCCTCGGTTATAGTCTTGGAGGTCCCAGAGGCTATTACAAATGCTCTTGGTTGCCCACCATAACTAGATCTTCAGATCTTATTGCTAAATTATTTTGCAGGACACAGAGAACTCAATCTGGACCTTATCTAAAAAGTCCCAGTGGCTAGCTTTCATAGTCCTTAGGTACTACACAAGGACTATGGGGAAGAAAAGACACTAATGATCTTACCCAGTGCTAGAGCCTAGAAGACAGATCTGCCAGGCAAGGTGTATCCACTTCAGTAATGGCATAACTGTTATGGGGTAATTAACTGCTTTCTGATTTTTGATAAAGGACTGGGAAGAAGGCTCAGTGAGTTGAACACCTTTCATACAAATATGAGGATCTGAGTTCAGATCACCAGAACCTGGAAAGCTGGAGCAAGTAGCACACATTTATAACCCTAGTGGTCTTAAAATGGGATGGGAGGCCAAGAAAAGAGAATTCACTTTCTGGCCAGCTAGTCTGACAAATGTGTAGAACAGAAAAAAACAATCTTTCAAATAAGGTTGAAGGTGACCACCAACAACCAAAAGCTTGTCCTCTGATCTCCACACATGCAGCATGGCACATATGCTACAGTATATGCATTTATGCTTGTATACATGAACACATACACACAAAGATTTTTAAAAAAAGGAACTTGAGTGGTCCTTTCTGTGAGTATTCTACCAGCTTTCCCCAACCTCCAGCCTTTATCACACCCTCATCTCATACCTCATTCACCCCTCACATGCATCCCCAAACTCTTCCAGCTTCTTCTGGCTCTCTTTCTTCTTCTCTGCTTAGACCTTCTTAGTCCCTTTTCACAATCCTCTCTTCCATCTGCTGACCTCACAGACATCCCGAAGTTCCTGTGTTTAGCACAGCATCCTTCTCCCTCTGATTGCTGGATGATCTTACATGTGTATATGGTGGGAACATATCAGCTACCTACGCCCAGATCGTCTCTGGACTTGTGACTTTGTATGGTTAACTGCCTACTACTGAGGTTATCCTGCATGTAAATATTCTATACATAGCTCAAAGTTGGAATGCCTTGTTTCTGGTATTTTAAAATCTGGTTCTCCTATATGTCTCAAGGGAGGCCATTATAACTGAGTTATTCCCTAAAGCCAGAAATTCAGATTTCTGAATTTCTGTTCTGCCTTCACAACACCATATGAAATCTTTACTAGGTTTTGTAAGTTTTCCTCAATATTTATGGACTTCATCTCTGCTTCCCTATCTCAGCTCCTATGTTATTTCGTGCCTCAATTTCATTGCTCTAATACTTTCCTGCTTGGTCTTGCTTACCCAGTGTATCTCCATACTAGCCCAAAGGATTTGTATCAAAGGCTAATCAGACTCCATTCTGCTTCTTAGAGCTTCTGAATGGATCCATATTTGTATATTCTATAACCCCTCCAGGAGTTGACCTCTGTTTGCCCCCCCCTTTCTTTTTCCCTAGCTTACTTCAACTACTAGTCCAGGGCTAATGGAGCCTTATGCTTAGAAAGTTCACAGGATAACCCAAGAAAAAGACTATGTTATAACTAAAAGTGGTTGCATAGGAGAACTCCAAAGATTAAAGTTCACTGTTTTCCCAAGAAATCTGCCTCTCAAATACTATATTGAATAGGTTAGACTGCCCACTCTCTCCCTAACTATTCAATGTTGTACTTGAAGTCCTAGTCAGGGCAATTAGACAACAAAATGAGGTCAAAGGGACTCAAATTGGAAAGGAAGAAGTCAAAATATCACTATTTGCAGATGATATGATAGTACACTTAAGTGACTCCAAAAAGTCCACCAGAGAACTTCTTTTTTTCCCCCATGGGAAACACATACTTTATAAAGGTTATGACAAAATCAAATATATTCAAATGGTTTCTCTTGTGGTCAGTTTTACCAAGATATCAAGAGAAGATAACTTTCAAAATTAGTATCAAAACAGGACACTTAAATCTATCCACATGTACAGAGGTATAAATCTTGTTCTTTTCAAAGCTGAGCACAGTGAAGTTAAATGAGATGTTTGTTTACATATTAACACCTGAAACCACAGGACTTGCTGAGTTCTGCCCTACAACACGTAAACTGTCAGCATATCAGGGGTGCTCCACTGTATGTAGACCTAATTAATACTGCAAATGACAGTTCTGAGAGTTTCATATGTTAAGTCTCTTTTTACTCAGTAATAATTTTGTTTTTATGTACAAGCACACAGGTATATTATTTTTGAGGCTTAGACTGAAAGGGTTAAAAACAAAAAAAAATATTCCCTCATATTTTGTAAATGTGGTAAAGTTTCATGCTTTCTTATATCATGTCAATAACTGACTATACAATGCCAACTTTAACAATGGTGTAAATGCTTTAAACATCCAATTAAGAATAAACTTTAGCCAGTACCTTGGCAACACCAGAATGTGCTATGTGCTGAACTGATGTAACAATGATCCAAGTAGCTATGCAGATGTCTATTCAAATTATAAGGTAAAAAAACCTGTAGACTTTACAGACTATTTGTCTTTGACAAAACTACAAAGTAGATTTGAGTCTTTCAGAAGATTTTTAGTATACAGGAGAAAAATTCTCATAATGATTTGAAAAAGTATAAGAACATATGAACAGGCCTCAGCACTGACTGGGGGCTGGTTCTCTGGGAGCAGGTGGGGAAACATTAAATGCTGAAGGAACACTGGGAGTCTTACAAGATCTCACACACAAAGCCTCCCACAGTTAACATCATCGCATCCAATGACTTTAGTCATTAAGGGTCTTACAAGGAGTTTTCAAAGTTTCCTCATTGCTTATAATGTGGACTCCTATTTCTTACCAAAAAATTTTAAAGTCTGATACTAAAGCTAGTTAAACCTTTTCTTGGATATCCTAAATCTTGACAGTTTGGATTAACCTTCAAGTTCTACCAGAGGACATCTAAACCTGATACAAAACTTCAGCAAAGTGGCTGGATATAAAATTAACTCAAGCAAAATCAGTGGCCTTCCTCTACACAAAAGATAAACAGGCTGAGAAAGAAATTAGGGAGACAACACCCTTCACAATAGTTACAAGTAATATAAAATACCTCGGTGTATCCCTAACTAAGCAAGTAAAAGATCTGTCTGACAAAAACTTCAAGTCTCTGAAGAAGGAAATTGAAGATGATCTCAGAAGATGGAAAGATCTCCCATGCTCATGGATTGTCAGGATTAATATAGTAAAAATGGTCATTTTGCGTAAAGCAATCTACAGTTTCAATGAAATCCCCATCAAAATTCCAACTCAATTCTTCACAGAGTTAGAAAGACCAATTTGCAAATTCATCTGGAATAACAAAAAACCTAAGATAGCCAAAACTATTCTCAACAATAAAAGAACCTCTGGGGGAATTACCATTCCTGACCTCAAGCTGAACTACAGAGGAACAGTGGTAAAAACTGCATGGTATTGGTACAATGACAGGCAGGTAGATTAATGGAATAGAATTGAAGACCCAGAAATGAACCCTCACACCTATGGTCACTTGATCTTTGATGGAGGAGCTAAAACATCCAGTGGAAAAAAGACAGCATTTTCAACAAATGGTGCTGGTTCAGCTGTCGGTCAGTAATGCAAATTGATCCATTCCTATCTCCTTGTACAAGTCCAAGTGGATGAAGGATCTCCACATAAAACCAGATACACTGAAACTAATAGAAAAGAAAGTGGCGAAGAGCCTCAAGCACATGGTCACAGGGGACATTTTCCTGAACAGAATACCAATAGCTTATGCTCTAAGATCAAGAATTGACAAATGGAACCTCATAAAATTACAAAGCTTCTGTAAGGCAAAGGACACTGTCAATAGGACAAAATGGCAACCAACAGATTGGGAAAAGATCTTTACCAATCCTGTATCCTATAGAGGGCTAATATCCAATACATACAAAAAAACTCAAGAAGTTAGACTCCAGAGAACCAAATAACTATTAAAAATGGGGTACAGAGCTAAACAAAGAATTCTCAACTGAGGAATATCAAATGGCAGAGAAGCACCTAAAGAAATGTTCAACATCCTTAGTCATCAGGGAAATGCAAATCAAAACAACCCTGAGATTCCACCTCACACCAGTCAGAATGGCTAAGATCAAAAACTCAGGTGACAGCAGATGCTGGCGAGGATGTGGAGAAAGAGGAATACTCCTCCATTGCTGGTGGGATTGCAAGCTGGTACAACCACTCTGGAAATCAGTTTGGCGGTTCCTCCAGAAATTGGACATAGTACTACCAGAAGACCCAGCTATAGCACTCCTGGGCATATACCCAAAAGATGCTCCAACATGTAATAAAGACACCTGCTACACTATGTTCATAGCAGCCTTATTTATAATAAGCCAGAAACTGGAAACAACCCAACTGTCCCTCAACAGAGGAATGGATACAGAAGATGTGGTACATTTACACAGTGGAATACTACTCAGCTATTAAAAACAATGACTTCATGGAATTAGCAGGCAAATGGATGGAACTAGAAAATATTCTGAGTGAGGTAAAAACAACACACATAGTATGCACTCTCTGATAAGTGGATACAATTCACACACCATGTGAAGCTCAAGAAGAAGGAAGACCAAAGTATGGATGTTTTAGTCCTTCTTAGAAGGGTGAACAAAATACTCAAAGGGGGAAAATACAGAGACAAAGTACAGAGCAGAGATAGAAGGAAAGGCCATCCAGAGACTGCCCCACCTGGGGATCCATCCCATATACAGTCACCAAACCCAGACACTATTGTGGATGCCAAAAAGTGCTTGCTGACAGGAGCCTGATATAGCTGTCTCCTGAGAGGCTCTGCCAGAGCCTGACAAATATAGATGCAGATGCTTGCAACCAACCATTAGACTGAGCAAGAGGTCCCCAATGGAGGAGTTACAGAAAGTACTAAAAAGGAGCTGAAAGGGTTTGCAACTGAGAGGAAGAACAACAATATCAACCAACAAGAACTCCCAGAGCTCCCAGGGACTAAACCACTAACCAAAGAGGATGGCCTTGTAGGACATCAATGGGAGGAGAGGCTCTTGATCCTGTGAAGGCTCAATGCCCCAGTGTAGGGGAATGCCAGGATGGGGAAGTGGGAGTGGGTATGTGGGTGGGGGAAACACCTTCATAGAAGCAGGGGGAGTGGAGATGGGAGTTTCCAGAGGGCAAACCAGAAATGGTGATAACATTTGAAATGTAAATAAGAAAATATCTAATAAAACATCTCAAAAAAAGAAAGAAAAAAAAAGAAATCTGCTTCTACGTCAGCGCACTAAGCTGCCGTTCCCTACACCACACTTGAGTTCTCTGCATCACTTTGCCTTTAAAGAAGTGGGCAGCTTCCTGGATTGCCTTTCTCTCTCATCACCTGTCTGGCCAGCTCTTCAGGAGTTATCATAGTCTCTCCTGTGAAGTCTTCTCTACCTTCTTCTCTGCATGGAATTGACTGTTCTTGCCCTTGTGGTCTCATTGCAATGTGTCCTTCACCTCTTTGTGCCCAGTCCTTCACAGGACATACTCGTCTCTATGGAAATTATTTGCTTAAGAAAAACCTTTCCCGTGAATGTGTCAAGAGCAACCATTAAGATTATGCCAATCCTTTGAGGGTTGTTAGACTACAGGAGGGCCTGGCACAAGGCTGAACAAAATCAAAGATCCACTCAAGAGTATCAGAAAGACACCCTTCTTTTGGCAAAGTATGTGGAGTGGCACAGCTGTAGATAGAGACCCCACAATAATGCCCTGCTTACAAATTGCCTGCCCATTTCACTCTAGTGGGCCCCAGAATCTATGCTTTCTCCAAGACTCCCATGGTAAGCTATTTTTCACGGTTCCTCCACCCACTTTCCCATTCCATTTCTTTTGTTACCTGTCCTCTTTGTTGATTTGGTCCCCAAAGCCTACAGTGCTCACAATTGTGAGCTTCAACCCCACGTTGCTCTCATGGAGGTCGTAGGTATTGGACCGGAGCTGAACACCTGGCTGTGTGTGGGTCGCTGGCTCCCCTTCAAACTTGGTGTTGAACAGGGTATCCATGAGGGTGGACTTGCCCAAACCTGTCTCCCCTGCAAAGCAAAAGATATCGAGCAATGACCATATAGCCATTGTGCATCGTATTTTACATAAGTGAACAACTGCACAGAAGTTCATAGAATATATAGTATCAATTATGTGAAAAAGGAAAGCTGAGACATGCCAGCACAGATAGTTCACAATGCTAGAGAACTGGGCTAATTTCCATTTTTGTCTTCACAGTTTTTTCTGTTATTTGACTCTTCACCTTGAGGATATACTGCTTTTAGAGGCAGAGAACGAAATGCCATCCATACTGATCGAGGGATATAATTATCCCTAGAAGTAGACTGCAGAGAGGTATAATATATTCTTATTAATACTTATCTCTAACTGGTGGCCTTTTATATATAGTTTTCATTTTTTCTTTTTCTTTATCTTTTCTGTATTTTCTAAAGTAGAACATACAAATAAATACCAATTGTCAGATAAATACCCTCTCATCCCCTGGCCTCAGGTTTTGCCCAAACAGCGCTCAATCCACAGACGGCCATATTTTTGTCCCCCAGTGAAGAGACTGTACCTACTTTTGGCTTCTCCCAGCCTAGATGACCTTTCAGGGAAACTATTTTTTTTTTTTATTTTTTATTTTTGTCTACCGAGGAATGAACTTGAGCTGCAAATTACTCTTCTTAAATTTCAAACAAACCAGGCATTTGTTTGCTTAGCTAACATGTTGGCAGTGTGACACTAATAAATCCAACCACTAGAATTTTACACTTGGCCGATAAACGGAGGAAGGGTTAGAGGTTATGGTGGACTGGTAGAGGTTTAGGGAGGTTATTCCTGGGACACTAGAGGCTCCCAAAACCACTGCCTCGAACCAAGGAGTCTTTGGAGAATGAGACATCACAATTATGAAAAGGAGAGATGCTAGGAGCATACTTAGGCAGGAGTCTGATAGGAAGCCACAGCTGGGCTAGACTCTAAAACCACTTTTAATCTCTGTGGATTCGGATTGTATTTGGCTCCCCATCCCACCCCAAGGGAATAAGAAACACTAGGAACCAAAAGTCAATAGCTAAGCTGGAGATGTAGCTCAGCCAGTAGAGTGTTTGCTTACTATAGGTGAAGCCCCATCAGATCCCCAGCATTGAAGAAACTGAGCACACACATTTGTAATCCCAGCACTCAGGAGATGGAGGCAGATACAAAGGATAAGGTCAACCTGTTTTAAATCTCCAGTTTGAGACCAGCCTGGTCTTTAAGTCAATAGTTAATGACAGGCTGGGCATGGTGGTGCACACCTTTAATCCTAGTACTTGGGAGGCAGAGGAAGGTAAGATATCTGTGAGTTTGAGGCCAGCCAGAGCTATATAGTGAGTTCCAGGACAGCCAGAGCTATGTAGAGGGACCCCGTCACAAAGTTAATGACCCTGGATTATTCTTTGAGCACCTTCGACCACAGTACTCCTTTACTAGCATCGTCCCTCTTCTTCCTACCCTTCCCCAACCAAAGAGAGACTATGTGACCTTTGATTTATACTCATAGTTGGGGTTAGGTTTTCTCTGGGTAGTTCCTGGCCTGGCACATCTCCCCTTGGGACCAGCAGTACACATTTGCAAGGCAGGGCATAAAACTGCATGGTGGGGAGTCGAAAATGCTTCCTCTTTTCCCACTCTCTCAGTGTATATATAAAACCCTAAACACTGACATAAAAAAATTACCTATTATGAGAGTTTCTATGTGCAGAGAAAAAAAAGAAAGAAAGAAAATTCAATTTAGGTTGGTTACCAAGGTCCCCAGCCCTATTCCATAGCCAGGTATGACTAATGAGGTGAATTGCCAGGATATACAGAAAAAGTTCCTCACACAAATTGTGTTTCCAGCCAGGATCTGCTATATTCATCAGAGACAAAGACTGTCTAAGAGATCCTTTCTTTTTTCTTTTTTCTATTATCTTTTTTTTTTTTTGATCCTTCCCTAAAGAAGGTATTCAGGTCCCAAGAAAAATCTGGTGCAGTGCGGTCTTTGCCATGGGAGATGACAGATTCGGGCATTCAGCAGAACACACTATCCATTACCCCATCAAAGAACATGGCGCTGTCTGCTCCCTTGCGACCAGGGCCATGATCTCTGAGGTGAGAATGGAAGGGTGGGCACCACGTTCTAACTCAACTTCTCTCTGGATACCCATGTTCCACTCTCTGGACATCCATGTTCCAGGTACATTTTAACCTTTTTTTTGGGGGGGGGTACATATAATGGATTTTCCTCAACTTCATCCCTCTTTGTCCTTTGAGATCATTACTGAATATGCCTGCTGCTTCTAGGCAGTGGTGGGCTCCAATCTCCACAGCTCTCCAATACAGGTTCCCTGCCTCCACAATCCTAAGAATTCTCAGAGACTCCTCTGTATACTTGAGAGTGCTTGAAAAAGGCTCACATAGAAGGTTTCAGGAGCAGCTCTACTGAACCAGAGACCCACCCTGTTTGCACAGCTGGAGAAGTGGGGGCTGGGTGAGGCAGGCCAAGCAGCAGGGAGGAGCAGCAAGGAAACTGACCACCCAAGGCACCTGCCAGCACTCAAGGGTTGCGGCAACTAGCTGTTAAATAACAAAGGTCTGGAAGAGAAGAACTTGCTGTGTCTAGGGAATTGCAATAAATGCAACATTAGAAGAAGGCAGAAAATGAAGCCAGCTCCTTCAGTGGCTTCTGAGTGCTTCTGCTCTTAATTGTCATCATAGTGGGACCTGGAGCTGGAAGGAAGCCCTTTCTCAAATGGCTGGCACAGGCCCAGATGGAGACTAGAATGATATCTCCTCCTATAGCTGTCTTGGGTCCAATAGTAAATGTGTATGGGGATATGACACGTGTCCTAATAGGATCAGGTCAGCAGATTCCACCATGCCTCAGCAAGAAGGTAGGAACTTGGCAACTGGCTTCTAGCAGGAAACTCAATGAGTCCCAAGGGCTCAATTTCCCTCTCCTCCTCCCCAGCCCTCCTAGAGCGTGTCACAATGGACAGCAGGGTTTCTTAACCCCTTGGACTCATGTTCTAGCTCTCACTTTGCTTATTGTTGACATTGTGCTAGAAACAATAACTTTTAAAATCAACATAGAGGCTGGAGAGATGGCTCCGTGGTTAAGAGCTCTAGCTGCTCTTGCAGAAGACCTGGGTTTAGTGTCCAGCATCCACATGCCAGCTAATAGCTGTAACTGTAACTCCAGTTCCAAGGGACCCAAAACTATTCACAAGACATGCATGTGCTACTCATACGTATGTGCAGATAAACGTGCAATACACTTAAATCTCTTTTGAAAATAATTTAAATTTAAAACATATTATGTGAATCAAACTATATAGCTCCAGGTGACCTTCCCACCTTGAGATAAAAGCAACTACTTTAGCCGTTCTCAGTGGCTGTCAATATCTGCAATCTCTGGTGCTTTGGACAATTAAGTCTTTGCAAGATCAGAAAGATAAATTAATGTCTGGGTTCAGGACTAGTCTCATCTACAGAGCGAGTTCCAGGACAGCCAGGGCTACACAGAGAAACCCTGTCTTGAAAATAAAAACTAACCACAAAGAAAAAGAAAAAAAATACAAGTCCTAGATATGCTACCATTACATTGTCATGTGACAAAACTTGAGCCCTGTCCCCAGTCTCAGTCCTAGTCCTTTTTTTCCTACAAAATGGGAAAATTGGAGCAGTAGCAGCAGGTTTTTTTGTTTTTGTTTTGTTTTCTGCTTGGTTTGGTTTGATTTTGAGACAAGGACTTAAAGTCCTAAGACTCCCGCCTCAGCCTCCCAAGTGCTAGGTCTTCAAGGCATATACCAATAGTATTTCCCTGTAGCAGATTTATGTGCTCTGTGCCAGGCATTGTTGTAAACAAATGCATATTTTCCTTTTCTTTCGTGTAGTGCTGGGGATGGAACCAAGGACCCCACAGATACGAAGCAAGCTCTCAACTACTGAGCCACACCCTCAGCTTCCATAGATTTTATTTGCTCCTCACAGGAAGCTTATAAGGTATAAAGGCACTATAATTTTTTTTTAGTGCTGATAATGGAGCCCAAGGACTCAAGTCAATCAGGTTAAGCAAGAGCTCTACCCTGGTTGGGCAAGGTGGTACCCAGAGGTAGATAATAACGATTTATCCTTAATTTATAGTTAGGTTAACCAAGTCAGCCATTAGCTTCACAAATTTGCAAGTTCCTCCTCTTCTATGTACCTGATTTTCCTCCTCTATATACTGTATAGGAGATGACAGTCCAAGGTCACAAACTAAGAGGTAGCTTAGCCAGCCTTTTCCCAAGGTGGGCTACCTTTGAGCCAATACATTTTAGTGAGGTTCACAAGCATGACATATTCACTTTAGTCACTCAACAGGTATTTACAAAGCCTCTGATAACAACAGATACAGGTGTTATATAAGGGGTAAAGATACAGCAAAGAGCAAGCAAGCCACAGTTCCTGGTCATTTGGAGAGAAGTCTCACTCAGCTGTAGATGGTGGAATAAGCCAAGAGAAAATTCTGCTGAGTTCCACAGGGAGGTCGGAAGGAAACTCTCTGAAAGGAAACTCTCCAGGAACTAGAGTTGGCCATGAGAGTCTATGGAGAGAGACAAGGCCATGCCTGGCTGTACGACCTTGTCCTTTCTCTTTCCTGTTCTTGCAGGGCCGAGGCAGACTGGTGTGTTTCAGCCAACACAGGCAGCTTCCTGCACCTCTTCCCAAGCCTATGTGATGGAAGTGATGACACCATGGAAATCAGTGGATGCTACAAACCTGTTCTCTCCCATGATGCCTTGCTAGCCAGTGACCAACCACTGTGGCCACCTTATGCTAACAACTGCGTTTCCCAGAGGCACGGGATGGAAAGGTTAGCCCCCCCCCCCCCCGACCTTCATAGAATACTAGTTGCCCTTTCCACACCTCCTGCAATAAAGCTTCAATCCTGCTTGTCCTGTGTGTGTTTTCCAAGTTCAACAGAGCCCAGTGGAGCCTGGAATCCTGAGCAGCTTCAAAGTAAATATTATCATTATGAGCCTTTGTGCTCCTCGTGGCCATTAGCGCTGCCAGCACATTTGGATGGGCAAGTCTCTTTGGTGCTCTTTCCCAGCACTACAAAGCCCTGGGCCTCAGAACATTGGTATTGCTAGCTCAGGTTGTTCTTTTGAGGTCTTCTAAATGGATGTTTACAGTCATGGGATCCTCAGGGTTCCAAAGCTAAGAAATTGGGATATGATTTTTTGATGGGATAGAGAAAGGGGGAATCTTCACCTTACTAGGTTATTACTGTCAACCCTAGAGATTATATCGAACTGAAGTCATAATATGCTTATGTCTATGTGCTTAGCTGAAAATCATAATAATCATGAAGAGCAATTATTGGTACAGTCAATTTATTGCACTATAAATTTGGCTCTGGATTCATAAACATTCTCTTTCCCTCCTCTCAATCTCAACAAACACAAATGCACATGGGCATACGTAAATGTATAATTTAATTCTTCTAGGTATGGGCATAACTGCAGCAGGGTAACATTAAATAAACAATAATGTGGCAAAAAGCTATCCTAGCTCCCTGTTAATAATCAAGGTTAGCACTACCATAATTTGACACTAAAAATACTTTGGGTGAACAATTTCTGTGACCAAGCAGAATCATTTTATAGGTTATCAAGGAAGTAAATTTAATAGTCACATACAGGTTCAAAGCATAAGAATACAGTCACGGAGATGGTGAGATGGCTCAGCTGGTAAGGGCTCTGACTGCTCTTCCCAAGGTCCTGAGTTCAGATCCCAGAAACCACATGGTGGCTCACAACCACCCATAATGAGATATGATGCCCTCTTCTAGTATGTTAGAAGACAGCTACAGTGTACTTATGTATAATAATAAATAAATCTTTAAAAAAATAGATTACAGTCACTAAAATTCCTGGAGGGGCATAGATCACCTTCAGCAACTTCACTGTGGACTCTGCCAAGGCAGTGACAGTTCCTAGCATTACAGTTGGTTGAGATGGCAGTCTGAGAGTCGCTTGTGACCTTGACACAAGCTGAGGGCTCTCTGAGCAATGGCAAGGTCATGAATACAATAAGAGAGTGGAACGCATGCACTATAAGCATTTTTGGATCCAGGACAGAGATTGGTTTATCTAATTGTTTTATCTGGGGACAGTATAGGAGGAGAGTCATTTCCTGAAACTTGACAAGTAGAAAGAGAAAGAGAAGATATATGACTTCCTGGGGATGAGAGTCTGCCCCAGGCCCTTAAGCAACTTCATGTCATCAGGTGTGTGCTGAAGTGCTGCAGATGAGCAATAGCCCAATGGGAACACGAGTTGACTGTTTATCCCACTCACTCACCTTGTCTTGACGTCGGCTTAGTTATCTTGGGGTCCCTGGGGTACCTGAAGACTCATCTTGCAAATTTCCCTATACTTTGACATCAGGTCCCATTCTGACTCACAGGGCTTTACCAGGTCAGTCTTTTGCTGGAGGTTGAAAGGTTGCTCATGGGGGCCTGTCAGTTTGCTTTCATCTCAACTTCAGCACAGGTCATACGGCACTCTGGGAGGGATGCCAAGGGAAGCTGGTATGTGTGTGCACTGGGATATTTCAGTCATCAAATATTGTGTGAAATAAGTTGGCCATTAGCCAGAGATTGATCTTGTTAGTTAAACAGAAAACTCGGTAGTGCCAATATTAGACGTGATGACATTTGTTCTTGAGGCTGATCGCCCTGTCTTGCATTTATTTTGTATGCCCGTCCCAATTAGCACCGAAATGTGACTGTGAGTTTGACTGTCAGCATTCAAAGACTTGGCAACCTCTATGCAGACTCTAAGGCCTCTGATGTGTAATTCCATGAAGTGCATATTTTTATCTCATAGAGTCTGAAGCTGCTACATGGCAATGAGTCACTTTTGCTAGTGAGTGAGCCTAACTGACTGCCTGTCATCCATATTTAGAAGTGACCTTATTGCTCTGTTTGTCCTTACAGAGTACAGTAAATTCCTTACAGAAAATGACCTGGTAAAGAGTACTGGAAATGGAGAAGAAAAAATCAGAAGAAAATGAATGACTTCAAAAAATTTCAAAGACTATCTATCTATCTATTTATTTATTTATTTGAGACAAGGTCTCATCATGCAACCCAGATTACACTCAAATTCACAATCCTCTTGTCTCAGTCTTCTAAGTGCTGGGATTACAGACCTATACCACCACATCCAACAGAAAAAATTTTTTTCCAATACATTAAACCACTAAAGTACCTAATTTAGTAGTAGTTTGAATCTAGGATGTGAATGAGTTCTCCATACACTCTATACAAAAATAAGAACAGGAAATTATCAACAGTGTGTAAGTGTTCTAGCCAGTGTGAAAATTCGCTTTATTATGGCATTTATGCAACCATTAAGGTTTGGAAGCGGTCACTAAAAATATACAGGTATATGTTCTTGCACTGTGGGGTGAAAATTATAAGTTACCACTATGTTTGTAAATTTGGGATTTTTAAGGTTTCAAAACACATTCTTAAAGAATGACAAGGTACCATTGTCCATGTTTGATGGTACTCAGTGGTTTCTAAAGTGCTTTCATGGTCTCAAGGGACATTGCTGGCAGTGGTTGGAGACAAAGAGAAGAACAACAGGTCAGTCAGGCCTGCCTGTATCTCTAGTGTATTTTGGCTCTGCCATTTTTCCATTTTGCCTCAGGTAAATCTCTATGTCCATGAGGCTAAGACTATTATTTCTGAGCTTCACTTTGCAGACTGGGGACCAAAACCACTCATGTGAGAAACTGCTGAGAGGCATAGTGGGAGCCTCCTGCAGACTCAACTCATTCATTCACTTCAGAAATATTATTGAACTCTTCTTGGTGCTATGATTAGCACATCAAGTGGGCTCAGACCACTATGTCGCCCCACACAGGTATGGTGGTGCACGAGCAAAATCCCAGTGCTTGGGAGGGTAATGTCAAAGGCCTGAGAATTAGAGGCTAGTCTGAGCGATTAGTTGAGTTCCATGGCAGCCTAGGCCCGTATAATGAGACTCTTGTCTTAAAACAAAACAAAATAAAGCCTAGGCACAGATCCAGGCTGGGGAATAAAGAATCTGTGCATGCAGCTCTGCGATTTCTACACTTAAGCTCCAACTGTACCAAGCAAGCTTACACAAACTAGAGAGACTCAGCTGGCTACCCACCACTCCCAATTCTGTCCTGGTTCTTATCTCCTGCACTCAAAAAGAAGCTGACAGCAGTAACCGAGCCAGCCAGTCTCCTTTACCAAAATTTTCCATTGAGTCTCACAAAGCTCTCTTTTCCCCTAAGGTATGGCCCCAGATTCTGGTCTGGGTAGATGGGGAAAAGAAGTAATTGCAGCTGGATGCTTACAAAAATAAACAAAGGGAAAAGGGAAGGAGTTGGGGGTGCAAGCGTGTAACTAGATGAGGATGACACATTATTTAACCTAATTACCTGCAAAGCCACATCTAGCCATTAAGGATCTCTATCCTGTAATAGAATTTCCTGCCGTGGAAATACTCACCCACGCACAGGATGTTGAAGCAGAAGCCCTGGCTGACTGACTTAGTCACCAGCTGGTCAGGCAAGCTGTCGAACCCCACATGTCCAGCCAGGGGGACAGTTCGACAATCTTCGCCCTAATTTGAAGAGAGAGGGAGGGAGGGAGGGGAGAAAATGAAAACGTGCTTAAAAGCCATTTGGATTTCCAAACTATAGCCACATGTGCTCTATCTTGTGCCAGGAAGTAACAGCCACAAAGGCCCAATGTGTCACCTTTTTCCTCAGCCACCCCTCCCCAACCTGAAACACATACACCTAAAAGCAAAATGGCCCATCAGCTTGGAAATCATGAATGCTTGGGTACAGCATTCAATAGGTTCAGTAATAAATACCACAGTGGTTCTAGACAGAATAAACTATGTGGGCAGTTGATCCCGCTCATCCAAACTTGGATGAAATCTCAATTCAATCACTCAGAGGCTGGGGAGCCTCTCTGAGACTCAGTTCCTTTCCACATCTGCCACAGGAGACAACAGGGTGTATTTCAGAGATGGCAGGGGGACTGCAATGTTTATTAATACCTATAATAATAATAATAATATATATATATATAAAATTAATGTGTGAACACACATTCAATAAATGTTTCAAAGTCCTTAGAAGGCAGTGAACCTTCTCTCTAGGACACTTTGGAGACCTACAAAGGTGGCACAGCCGAGAGGTTAAGCTTACAGGTTTGGGCAGGCAAGATGGCTCAGAGGGTAAAAGTGCCTGCTGCCGAGCCGGATGACCTTAGTACTACTCACATGGTAGAAGGAGAGAATCAATTCCTGAAAGTTGTCCTCTGATCTCCACACACCCGAGGCACCAGTTTCCCCCGGCCCCACGAAACAAACAACTAAACGTAAAAATGATTTAAAAGTACAGACTTCTGAATCAGGCAGGTCTGACCCAGAGGCCAACTTTTGTAGTTCAAGCTTTTAACGAGTGATGCTCCCAGTCTCTCCCATTACAAAACCAGGAGTGAATCTGCAGACTCCACAGGACAATACTCCTCACACACGTAGCATGTTGCCTGGCACGTAGAAAGCATTCAAACAGTAGCTGTCCTTATCATTGCACTGTGAGGGTTATCCTTGGACCCTAAAAACTGGCCCACCATGCAGTAAAAACACTTGTAGCTCCTGCCAGCTTGGAAGGAGTTGTCTCCAGCCTTCCTCTGGTTCCCTTGACTCCACAGGGGTCAGCCAAGCCACTCCCAGCCCTGGAAAGCATAGGGCCAAAGCTTCTTATAGTTAATGGTTTTATAAAACGAGGAGAGTCTCAAACTCAGGCAGACTTCCAAGGAACCAAGGGAAAGGATGAAAAGGGCCTGCATGTACTCATAAACTACGCTTACTGCCAATGGTCACAGCCGAGGGTGGGGTGTCAAGGGAGTGGGGGATGGAAGCTGGAGGCAGACAAGCTTCACAAGAATGATGGGCTATGGAAATAGGCAGAGATTCTGTAGGGCGAGGCTGCAGAAAACTTTCCGTAACCACCAAGATGCCAAAAGCAACCCAAAAGGCCATGGTTTGTGCCAGGAGGGACCTTACCAGCATCCCAGGCTGTGCCAGTGGGCAGTTCCTATGCTCACTGGACCTGCTGTTAGTCTAGGTGTCACACCATAAGGGATGTGATGTGATGGAGCAGCCAATTAACCAACCTCTTTGCCTAGTGTGTGTGTGTGTGTGTGTGTGTGTGTGTGTGTGTGTGTGTGTGTGTTTGTGTGTGTGTGGAGAGGGGTGTCCATGCTCCCATGAGTGCCATTGGATCCTCCAAGAACTTATGCTGGTGACTACCATCTGGAATGTTCATTCACCTCTGACGTCTCTCCATACAAACTCCCAACAGAGCGCACTTGACAGACTGCCATATGTTATCACTGAGTTAGATTGATGATGCCTTCCTTGCTCACCCCAAAACGAGGGATCCACATCATCTTTTCCTACACTCACTTCACCCTCTTCCACTTCCCTTTTCCCATTTCCCATCTTTTCTTCCTTGCTTAAAGCAAACAGTAAGCTGGAAGTTTACCACTGTTGGTTCTCAGCCTTCGGCAAAGCACTGAAGAGACTTCAGAGCCAATATGCTCTCTCCAGGGAGCCTCCTACGTAGCAGGCCTCAAAATTGGGACAGACTCAGAGTTGAGGTTTCCTGAGCCATATTTTATCATCTCTTCCTGCCTCCAAATTCAGCGCTATGAAACTTCAAGTGCTCTGAAGTCCAAGGGATTCTCAAACTAAAGATAGCAGGCAGTAGGAAGAGCTCCTTACCTTAAAAACTCACGCCACTGTGAAAGACTTACCAAATATAGGGCCTAGGATGTAGTTCTGTTGGGAGAATGTTTGCCTAACCTGCACAAAGCCCTAGGTTCAATCCCCAGCACCACATAACTGGGGTATGGCAGTGCACAACTCTAATCCGCACACCACTATTAAGTTCTGTGGCTAAGCTGTGCTCCCAATCCCGGCTCTCCCCTTTGAGTCTTAAGTCGGCTTAGTTGACTTTAACCAGTGTTTTTTTTTTTTTCTCCAAGTGTGTACATGTCTGTCACCTTGTCACTTCAACACCACTGGAGACATATCCTGCCCCTACTTTCTTGTTCTTTCATCCAGTCAAGTACTGTGTAGGTAGAAGGAACTTTTCAACTCCTAAATGTGGGGTTGGAGAGATGGCTCCATGGTTAAGAGGACTTGCTGTTCTTACAGAGGTTTAGTTCCCAGCACTCAACATAGTGGCTCACAACTATTCCTAATTCCAGCTCTAGGGAACCCTCACCTTCTTCTGGCCTCTGAGGGCATCAGGCATGCACATTGTATATATACATACATTCAGGCTATCACTATCATATAAAACAAATCTAAAAATAAATATTTAGTATATAATATAATAAATATAATATTTAAGAAATAATTAAGTATAAAGTAATTAAGTATACTTCTAAATCATTTCTTTAGACCAGTGTCTTTTTAAAGATCTATTTTATTTTTGAAGATGTGCACTTGTATCCTCTGAGTACAGGTATGTGCACATGAGTGCAGGAGTCTCTAAAGACAAGAGAAGGCATTGAGTCCCTTGGAACTGGAGCTACAGCACTTGTAAGCCACCTGATATGGGTGTTGAGAATCAACTGTAGATCCTCGGCAAGAGTGCTATGAGCTCTTAGCCATCTCTCTAGGCCCCAAATCATTATGTTTACTGGCTATATAACATACCCATGCAGGAATCTCCCACCTCTTTCTAATTGCCAAATATTTAGTATCTCCAAGTTTTCTACATAAACATACAAGCAAACAGTCTTCTTGCAGGGCTGCAAGTGTCTCTATTTCCTAAAATTGAAGACTATTGGACCAAAGGGTCCACATATTCTTTTACATACATACATACATGTATGTATGTATGTATGTATGTATGTATGGTGGCATGCATGCCACAGTGCATATGTAGACATCATAAAACAATCTGCAAGAGTTCATTCTCACTCAAAGTGAAGGAAGACCAAAGTGTGGATACTTCGTTCCTTCTTAGAAGGGGGAACAAATACCCATGGAAGGAGTTGTAGATCAGTCACCAAACCCAGACACTATTGTGGATGCCAACAAGTGCTGGCTGACAGGAGCCTGATATAGCT
>NC_045030.1:42067495-42078186 GCF_008632895.1 Mastomys coucha
GGAGAGGGGAGGGAACAGGATTTTTTCCCCCAGAGGGGAAACCGGGAAAGGAGATATCATTTGAAATGTAAAGAAAGAAAATATCTAATAAAAAAAGTTTGTTCTCTCCTTCTAATGTGGGCCTTCAGGGTCAAACTCAAGTTGTCAGACCTGACAACAAGAACAGGTGCCTTTACCCTTTGAGCCATCTTGCAAGTTCAAAAGGCTCACAGATTTTATACACGGATTCATCACTTAACAGAGGGCCATGAGGTTTAATGGGCTTCTACTACTACTACATCTACTGTGAACTGACTCACTGGAAAATGGTATCACATTCTTTAATTTGAATTTTATTAGTGGTAGTGAACATTAAAAAATGTCAACTGTGTATGGGTATTGTATATGTAAATTATTGAGTCATGATTTTGCTCACTTAAAATATATATGTTTGTCTTTTCTCTTTGATTTGTAAGAGCCTTACATGCATTGGGGAAAATAAGAATTGATTTCAAGGTGAGATATTTAAGAGAAGAAAGTCAATAAGTAGTTAGCAATGTGAGGTTTTAGGTGCAGAGAGCATTTAAGGCTGAGATACAAATTTGGGGAGTGAGAGATATAAAATTGGATGTGCTCTCTGGGAGGTAGTAAGGGTGAGGGAGCTAAGGAATGAATATAGCAAACACCCATGAATAACGGGGAGATGAAGAGGGTTTACCAAGAGGGGGAAATAATTAGAAAAGTAAAAGATGACCCAACAGAAGAAAAAAAAGAATTACAGAGAAGTAACTATACATTTGCATTTAGTGGCATCACCCATGACTTGGAATTTCTTTTATTGTTTTTGTTTTCAAGACAGGGTTTCTCTGTTTAGCCCTGGCTGTCCTGGAACTCACTCTGTAGACCAGGCTGGCCTCGAACTCAGAAATCCACCTGCCTCTCTCTGCCTCCCAAGTGCTGGGATTAAAGGCGTGCGCCACCACTGCCCGGCTGGAATTTCTATTTCTTTTGTGTCTTTTACTCAGTGTCCACTCTACCTAAATTAACTAGAGAACTTGAGAGACAGGGCCTGGTTAACATGGTTTTGTTTTTTGTTTTTTGTTTGGTTTTGGGGTTTTTGATGTTGTTGTTTTGCTTTTTACTCTGTTGAAGGAGCCAAGACTTTGTCTCAGTCTCTGTGGTTAAGAAAGCATCCAAACATATTTGTTCAGTTCTTGATTTAGAAAAGTTTGTCTGGAAAGCACCTGCTTTGTTCTAATGAATCTTACATCAAGATCATAATTGTTCAGAGTGAAATCTATGCACGCAAATTATGGACAGAATACTGGACTAAATGTCCACGGACCCCAGGATAACCCCAGGAAGTGTCTTTCCTTCGCTCTTACAGCACCTCTGGCACCTTATCTCCCTAGTCCTTCTTAAGGTGGTATAATTAATTGAGATCCTAATTACTCTGATTGCAGTTAATTGAATGTTCACTTGACTACAGGGTGCAGAAGAGGAGACGCGACTAGAAGCCTGGCCCAGCACATCTGACACTGAAACTTTACCTAGTTATCTTTTTTTTTTTTTTTAAATATAGAATAGAGTTTATTTAGGGCATGGGAAGTGGAGTTAAGAGGGTAGCAGAGACAGAGAAAGGCAGAGAGAAGGAGAAAGTAGAGAAGTAGGGGATGGCCATGACCACATGGAGAGATGGGGTGGGGGAGGGAATAGGGAGAGAGGGGGAACAAAGAGGAAAGAGGCAAGAGAGAGAGGCAGGAGTAAGAGCCCTAGCCTAGCTATCTTGAGTAGCAAGTGGCGCCATGTTCAATGGCAGGAAATCAGCAAAATTGTTAATCTACCATAACCCTTACAATCTGTTCTGTGGAACCTCATGCAGCTGTACGAAGATTCCTGTGCAAGGAAATACATTAAAGCCTTGATGATAGCAATGTAAAGCTAGAAATGCCTTAAATGCTAGACAACCAAAAAATAAATTATGGACATGAATATTCTGGAACAGTCCCACCACTAGAATGCAGCAGGTCCATATGTAATGGTGCGAATACCTCCAAGATATAGTAGAAAACAGAAAACAGAAATTGTAGAATTGACATGCATAATGAGCACATGTATGTACAAAAAGCCTGGTATTTATGCATATGCACATAATCTATGCCAATACCTAGGACAGATGCATGAAAAGACTCCAAACCAAAAGATACCGGTAGTTACCTCAGAGGACAGGAAACGGAAACAAAGGCCTAATCAGAAGTGTCATCAGGTTTTGTAGTGTTTGATTCTTTTCTAACACAGATGAACTCACATTGTTACCTGTATAATTGACTGATATTTTTAATAAGAGAAGGAGAGTTCTTGCTCCTTCAGCTTTGCAGCCTGGGTGAGTACTTAGGCTGTAGCCTGAGAGCAGCTAAAGGCAGGGAAAATGAAAGGTGCTCCTGGGAACTGAGAGAGCCCCCTCTTCCCTCCGCCCAATTCCATTTCCTGTTTGCGCCTCATCTGCAGTCACCTGCGGTTTTGAAATACGTTATAACCACATTTTGTATCAGAGGCAGAAACACTGTTCTCTTCTGCCTCCTCCTGAGGACACACCTGATTTCAGTTTTTAATTGAATATTCATATGGTACATATTAAGAATGACGACGAGGTATGGTGCTTCCAGCTGTGTATCTTTCTCCCATTGCTTTTTGTTTGTTTGTTTGTTTGTTTGTTTGTGTTCGTTTTTGTTTGGGGAAAGCAAAGTGTCCCAGAAGCACCCAATAAGCAACTGCTGTCCTCCACTGCTTTCTTCTTCTCCTCTAAGAGCCCTGACAGAGAAAGTACATTGTTGAGGGAGGCCTCTGGGAACTCAGGGTCCACTTGTGTCAATAATTTCCTGTCTGTTCAAGCCCTAGTCATCCTGAAGGAATAGGGGGAAGGGAGCATTTGAAGGAATGGGGGTCGGGGAGCATTTGGACCTAAGACTCGACTTTCCCTTAACTTTCTCCTCTGGTCTTTTGCACTCAAACTTCAGCAAGGGAGACAAACGCTTAAGTGTGGTTCTCTGCAGCAGCCTCATTGACTTCTTAGTGGTGGGCCCAATCCTTCGCCTCTTTCCCTGCTCCACCATCATTCTGGAACAGAGAAACTGCAAATCTCCTAGACTTTCGAAACCAAGCCATCCATCCAATGACATAGGATGAAATATTAAGCAAGTAATGAAAATATTTTTCTAAGAGTGCATAATGGTATGAAATACTTGCCCAAAGCTGTTATGTAAAGCAACAGAAAACAACAACAACAACAACAACAACAACAACAACAACAACAAAAACCTTGCACACACAACCCAGTGAGGAGAGAAGACTAGTGTAACAGGTTACCTTGTGGGTAGCCATTCTGTTTTCCAAGTTTTCTAGAATAGGCATACTTTAGTTTTATAATCTGGAAAAATGTCTTGTTTTGAATAAAGACTGATGGTACATTCCTAGGCAGGAAAGTGGCCTCAGCTATTTTAGGAAAAAAATCCTCAACTTCAACCAGAAAATGCTGCACACCCAGATCATCAGCAAGTTTAGCTAAGTACAGCCTTTAGCATCTGGTCATTTCATTACATGTAAGATGTTTGTTTTACCAACAATACAGTAAGTTCTTATCTTCCTTTATTGTGAACTATTGTCACATTTAAGATATAAGTCACTATTAAACAGTACAACGGAATTATAGTCCTGTGAACCAGAAGACAAATCTTATGTCCTGAAACATGTCAAAAGTCCCGATAAACCCCATCTGCAGCCGTCAATGTTGTGAAAGGAATGAGAAGTACTATACTATCAGCCTTGAGAGACCAATAAGATGCAAAAAGTTAACAACAAAAAGGTAAAAACCAATGTACTCAAATGCCAGGAGTTTTCATGGGCTGATCAAGTTGGGGTAAGTGAAAACTATAGATGTAAAATCTTGGGCTAAGATAGAAATTTAGGGACCATTCTAAGGAGAAATAAGGTTTTCCAAAGCTTCAGTGGGGAAGCAGTTTAGGGGGCTTCAAGGAAACACAAAGGAGAAACCATCTTTACTAAACAAGGGTGAAAGCATGTCTTTGGCAAAGCCTATAGATGCAACTGATTTTAATGCCAAAGATAAATTCCAAAGTGATTTCTCGTTTATAAAAGGATTCCCAGCAAGGACTCCATTAACTAACCAGCTCTCCTAGTGCATTTAGAGTGAGATTCCACAGACAAACATTCAGTTGTCATGGATCTTTATAAAATGTCAATAGCTATATATACCTATCCAGACAGGCAGTGTTCTAATGGTTGTTTCTAGTTCACTTCCAGAGACCCTGCTGAGCTAAAAGCTTAAGTTCATTCTCCAAAACTCTCTCCTCACTCAGCTCAAGGCTGAAGGAGTGGAATGGGTAGGGCCGGGTTCTGCTACCTTCAAGCAGAAGCAGAAGCAGGCAAGGTGCTAACAGAATTGAGTCTGGAGAACAAGGAAACATAAGAACTTGAGAGCTGGAGATTCACTTAAAGATCACCTAACCCAAGGGCTCTTTTGGCAAAGGGGGAAATGTGGAGTGGGGGGAAGTGACTTGTCCCGAGTCATCCAATGATGATTTAGTGGCAGCGAGTGGTGCTAGCATCAGGCAGACTGTTCTCTCAGATGGAAAAGCTGACTTAAATACCAGATGTATTTCTTCCTGCGGCTAGAATTCCAGACCAGCAGGCTCCTAGCTCCATGCAGGTAGGAGTGAGAAAGGACAAGGGAGATGAACTGGAAGCTGGTGGCCTCACCACGATAGCCCTGAGGCAATAGAGAGAGTCAACAGTACCCAGGTCCAAGCTGCAACTCCCATCTCTCTCTTCTCTTTTTCTCTCCTTCTCTAGGTCTTTCCTGACTCCAGCCTGATCCTAGGCTTGGCCAGCTGCCCAGCTCTACTCAAGAGCACCAGAGCTATTGAGTCTATCTAACTCAACAAGCTATTGTCTATGTAACATATCTCCACTTCAGGCTAGGGGTGACCCCTGCTCTGGGTGGGTCAACTTTCCCACAAAAGCCACACACATTTCCTCCAAGTCAGGCAGTTTGAACAGTTTTCTAGGTGTTCTGGCCATGTTACCGCCAATCTTTTTTTTTTTTTTTAAAGAAAAAGAAAGGAAAGAAAAAGTTTACCCATAGGCCTCTGGGTGAATGCCCAACTACCCTCTGGGGAGCCTGAATTTGCCTCTGCCTCCATCTGGTCTCGTTTAACGGGGATCTGAAAAAAAAAAAAACCCAGTTCTTGCCTCTGCGCCAGTGTTCAGAGCTGGGGGCCTCTGTGGTGAAGGAAACCAAACACCACCTCGCACCTCATCATGACTGTGAGAGCGGAGCTCTGCTCCTGTTACCCCAGGGCCCGCGTGAGCAGGGGGAACCCGAACCCAGAGGTTTGTCCCTGAGAAGGCCTGGAAATCTTTCCCTGGTCACAGGAATGACCCAAGTCCAGGGCCAGCTGAGAGCCTGCTGCATAATTGAGCAGATGGCTGTCTCTAGTGGGAAGACAGTGGGGAAGAGGATAACATTGTTTCTCACCCTCCCGAGCATGTGGCCTCCTTCCTCTGTGCAGGCAGCTGAGAAGCCCACGGTTTCAAATCCCCGCAGCAGAAGCCGCCTCCTGCCAAACTGAGGAGGAAGGGTCTGTGTTTCTAATTTATTCTGTACCCCCTCCAGTTGTTACTTAAAATAATCCATCATTACATGGCTGGTGGCTCCAAGATTTTTATTTAAAGCAATATGGAGAGAGAGAAAAAGAAAACCCACACAACCCGTGACTGTGCTATCTTGGATTTCAGCTGAAAACCTTTTTTACCATCAGAGAGTCTCCACAGCTCCCAAGCTTGCTTTTCTCTGACCACTTTAGGGGATGATGGCAGATGCAAGGAAAAGAGGGGGAAATGAGGACATGGCAGAATTTTAAATTCTTAGAAACACCTTGGAAAGACTAGTGCTTTTAAACAGGGAATCTCTTGTGTTCTGGTAGGGGGTCTCATTGTTTCATCCACTGCCCAGCAATAATGCTTTGGACTTAAGCCTCTTGCTTGCTGCAGGCATAAAATGAAGAGGCCGGGAATACCTGTCCAGGAAGTTGCTGGGGAAAATGAAATCATACAGATGGAAGCATTTCAAGAGAGCTAAGCAGCTTACATCTATGCATGGTATCCCTTTTTTTCTCCCCCCTTCTTGCTCCTACTCTCCCCCATTCCCCTTTCCTTCTTTCCAAGTGTCTTGTATGTAGTTTCAACACACCTGCAAATAAAGGCTACCTCACTTGTTCGTGCTAATATGAAACCATGGCATTTGACAATCCAAAAGTCCCAGTAAGCCTAGAAGGCAGGGCTAGTTCATTTTGTAATAGTGCTTTCTTTTCCTCCAGCAGACTAACTTTGCAAATTAGTTTTGCTCAAGTTAAAGTAATGGTGCTGTTCCCTTACAGACACAAGGTGTGAGGGCCAGACTGGTAACAAAGCCAGCAATTAATAGAAATTTTATATCAGACACTCCACAAAGTAAATGCTATGCATATGATTGCAGATCAAATTCTCGTTTTATGATACCACCCTATTAGTCTACTGTAATGAAGTTTTGTAATAAATACACCACTAACACTCACATTTCCTGGATTTAAAATGTCAAGAGGAAACAAGGCTTATTCCTGCCGTGTCTGGCAGCTCTGAGAGGGGGCAGAGTTCCTCCATGCCTTGGCTACCACTACATTCCCAGCACTTGGCACGGGACGTGGCAGCGTCCATGCCCGATAAATAAATGTTGGAGAATGAATGAAAACAGCAGTGGATGAATTGACAAATGAACTGTTCCCAAGCAAGTGGCAGAAGTGTGATCTCACCCATCTTCACACCTACCCTTTTCCTATTCAGAAGCCCTCAGGCAGCCTCTCCTGTCACTTACAGCCTTCATCCATGGCTGAATTAGGTCCCCTGTAATGACTTCTCATGGCAGGCAGTAGCTCTTCTCTTTACCACTTAGGATAATGATAACTAAATATGGATTTGTAAACAGTTTATTATTGTGCAAATGTGTGTGTATGCACACACGTGTGGGCGCCCAAGTGCGAGTGCTTGAGCACACTCGAGAACACACACACACACACACACACACACATGTGCACACAGGGGGCAATTTGCATTCTATGACATTTGTACAGAGGTCAGAGGGTTTTGTTGATTCTGCATATTCTAGAGGTCAAACTCAAATCTCAGACTTTCATGACAAATGTTTTTACCCACTGAGCCCTCTTACCAGCCCTACAAAAAGATTTGTGTCTGCCTCCACCATCCATTAAACTGGAAACTCTTTTGAAAAAAGAAATCATACATAGAGGGTAAGCCCTGTAATATTCCTCCAATCTTCCTCTTTCTCTCCCTCCCTCTCTTCCTCCCTCCTTCCTTCCCTCCCTTCAGAGTTTCTCTGTGTAGTCCTTGCTGTCCTAAAACTTGCTTTGTAGAGCAGGCTGGCCTCAAATTCACAGAGATCTATCTCTAAGGCATGCACCACCATATTTGGTTCCTCTAACCTTTTTGACAAACCTTAAAGGCGCAGAAAAGATAGGAAACTATGATTGCCCATATCCCCTTGACTTGGATCCAACACTTTTTCATTATCTGGGATCATGTAAACTTTCTTCAGCACTATATCCTTGGGTAAATCTATGGGGTTTAGTTTTTCCTTTTTCTTTTTTTTGGGGGGGGTACAATTATTACTTTTAGTGATTAAGAATTAAGGAGGAGCTTCAAACAGTTAGCCATGAGTTAACTGTTGTCCAGAGCACCTGAGTCAGGGGTGCCAGGGTAACCGTGGCTGACAGGTGAAAGTCTGTCTCAAACAAACAAACAAACAAACAAACAATGTAGTAGATAATTGTCACTAATTTTAAGACCAGAAGCAGTCTCCTTCTCAATGGCAGGTGGCAGCTTGAGGCCAGCTTCTCCAGGTCAACCCTGGCTATGGCAACTCTTGTTGTCCTTGCAAGATGGCTCATTAGGGGCAGTGGCTTGATAGACTGTAACTGGAAAAAAGCAACGCGGTTCCCATAGTAGGTTCGATCTGTTCAAGCTAGTGATTTCTGAAGCACAGTACTTACAGTCTGAACTAAAAATGCAACCTTGAGCCAAGAGATGGAGCTTTTGGTGCCTGCACTGTGCCCTCCTAGGTCACCCTGGATGAGTCAGTCATGTAACCTCTCTAAATACAGAGCAATGACAGTGCAAGTCACCTTAGGTGGGACACACCTCAGGGATCTTTTATTACTTCTTTATCTCAGTATCCACAAATTGTGTCTCCAACTAGGCTAGAACCTTGAAAGTCACGTATGCTACTTTTTGGTATGGTTGACAAGGGCTGGCTGCAAAGTACTATTCACATCAGTCAAACAGGTACACGTACATAGTGCTATCATGCAGAATCCTTTCTGGGATTCATTCAGGTGGGATGCAACTGAATTACAAATTTCCAAGGGGCATACATACCCAAATGTAGGCCCTGCCCAACAACTGCCATGCCAGTTTTACCACTAACAATGTTTGATGACAGTGACTGGCCAGTGAATCCGTGAAGACACTGAAACACGCATACCAAGACACTCATCATGCCTCAGAATTTACTAAGAAGATCTTCTAAGCTTGCCACACATAGCCTGGCTCTCTGGTCTTCTCTTCCTAAGCCCTAGACACGTATTCCTTTGAAGAAACCAGAAGCAACGAGCCACCCAAAGTCTCTTGAGTTAATTCCAGCTTCCCCTGGTGAATTACAACTTTTTGCAGACACAAAGGAAAGCAGAGAGACAAATGACACATAAATAAGAGCTTCACTGGCTTGAGGGAGGGAAGCATGGAGAGTGACGTCAGCTTTCCCAGAAACCCATTTATCATGATAACAAAGTCTCAAATGCTTGGGCTGCTCCACAATTTGCCATACAATTATGCGTTTTTCAGTTTACAGTGTGGTAAAGCCAGCCAGAGCAAACCGGAGCCACCCCAAAGCAAATCAAGAGATTCCCCCAAATCACCCCTCGCTGCCCTCCCCATCTGCAGAACAAAGGTGGTCTCTGGATTGGTTGACTTGGGCCTAAGGGGAAGCAACCCTCTGGAATCATCTCCCTCACCAACATTAGCCTTGCAGTTCTAATCTAAGCAAAGGAGACTGGTAAGGGCAGGTCAATGCAAATTCACTAGAGCAAGAAAAAAAAAAGTCATTCGTGTTGGGTTTTTTGGTCACTAAGGATACAGCAGTATAATCCAGAAAACGGACTCGCCCTCTTAAAACTACAGCATCTTTAGTATGCAGAGAAGAAAATCACCCCGATTGTCCTCAAAACACTAGAAGCAACAAAAATCACGGTGTCGATCTTGAGAAATCTCTCAAATTCCATCATCATCAAGCAGTGTCTCATATCTGCCTCTACCTTCTACACCATGGCTTCGTAAGGAGCTCTGGGCTGGGATGTACACGGGGTAGATTAGGTTTCAAATAAACGACCCTGTCCTTCCAAAGCCAGACAGGAAATGGAATAAACTTCTTTTATCTGTAGAGAAAATGCCATCAGATTCTAGATTCAGATTTAGAAAACAAATCAATTGCAATTACACTAACTCCCCAGAGGCTGCTTCCCACTCCCCCCCTTTGCACGCGAGTCTCATTGCACAGGCTGTTTTTAAATGGGAGGTTACAGGGTTATCATTTTTCATCCAGCAGTATTTGGGGTAGTGGGCTCCGCCTGGCTGCCTTCTACCTCATTCTGCTTCAGCTTATCGTGCTGGTGTGCTGGTGAAATTGTCACCACTTTTCATCTTTGTAAGCAAACTTCAGACCTAAAACAAACAAACATGGAACCTCGGGTTCCTGGGTATGATTTCTCTGCACATCCCTGGCTGGAAAACTTTAGCTTTTTAAAATGATTTTTTTTTCCCTCCAGAGTTGATCGCTACCGAAAGAGAGAACACTGTTTCTGCAAGTCTCACACTGTTTTCGTCGGTCTCTACAGAAAGACGTTAGCGCCACAGGTTTTAGCATATAAGCCCATGTACACTGAACCCAAGACCTAGGCTCAAGGAACCGCTCAGAAACGTGCCAAAATACCCAACCAGCCACCTACAGGCCGGGATGAACTGCATCCCTCCCTCCCTCCTACAGATACACAAATGGGAACCCGTGGGGCACAGGACAAGTGGACGCAACATTGGAACACAGGGACACACACCGTAGAGGTGAGCACACAGAAACAGGCCGACTCATTCAGGGTCACTTAACCCTGCCACGGGGAAGGGCAGGAGGGCGCGCATGCACATATATGCGCACACGCGGATACATATACAGACGCAGTCACGTATGTAATGCATATGGAGAAACCCTACTCCAGCCAGTCACCTCCCCGCCCCCCTCACCACACTCTGCCTTAGGTCCTGGGCTAACCCCAGCTCCGGCGCCCCTCTTTCTGAGCAAGCTGGAGTCCCAGCAGGCAGCTGTGGCAGGGGCGCATCTAAGCTAAGGGGACAGGGACCCCGGAGGGCTCCGGACCCATGCTGCCATTCATTCGGCAACGCCCCAGCGGCGGGGCCGCAGCTGCAGCAAGGGAGGCGGAGGCGCTCACTGCAGCTCTCTCCCGCGATGCAAGTTCAGCTGCCCGCCAGTATGCTTCTCCCATCGCCCCCCACCCTCCCGCCACCACAGGTCTCCA
>NC_045030.1:42078815-42088985 GCF_008632895.1 Mastomys coucha
CCCCTAGACCTGAGGCTGGAAGGGTGTCCCGGCCCCTCCCCCTCCTACTCTCTGCTCCTAGGCTGAGATCTGCAGTCCTCTTTCTTTTCCCAGCCCCCATAACCCCTCGTGCTCCCAACTGAGGACCCTGGGTGCTTTCGTTGGAGCATTGGCCTCTGGAGTGTCAGTGCTTCCCTGTAGTCCACCCTAACTAATCCTGTTATCTCCTTGGGTTGGGGAGGGGCGGCGGCAGGGCAGGGGTTGCGGCACCTGCAGCGCCACCACATTACTGCTTAGAAATGGAGCATTAACGGGGAGCTGCACTGCAGCCCCACAACTGAGCTGTGACTTGTGGAGGACATCGCTCCTGTCCTGAGGTGTCCGAGCCTCCTTCGCAGTAGGAGCCCAGCTTCCCACTCCTGTACCAAATAGAAACTGACCTCACTGGTCCTACTCTGGTCCCTGCTCTGGATGAGGAGCACTCCACCTTTTAGGTTAGGGCGCCAGAAGGGAGTCTAAGGATAGGAACTGAAGGTCTCTAGCTCTGTTGAGGCAGATGCAGATACAGAAAGGAGTAATCTTTCTATCCACTTCCAGTTGTGTCTCAACACTAATTCAGCCCAGGACTATATGGCTGACCTGGGACAGCTCATAACATCCAAAGGCTAGAACTATGCCTGCCTGCTCTCCTTTTCCTCCCAGCCAACTGCTATTGGTGGTCCTCTCCCTAAGCATGTTTCCCACCTCCCTAGCAAAGAAGTCCACCACTCTCCTCCTCTCTCTGGCTTGGGGTTGGCTCTTTGTTGGCTCCATGTGATTGACGAACTTGGCATGATGTGGTTTGTCAAAGACCCAAGAAGCTCCCCTCCCTTCAGAATGACAGGATCTTAGGTCTCTCTCCTGAGGAGGGGACAGCAGAAAAAAAAGAAAGAAAGAAGGAAAGAACCAGGGAGAGGGAACTGTCCTGGTCCTGCATTGCACCCGGCAGTGAATGCTTCTCATGTTCTCTCAGGGAGCTCTTCAAGTAACTCTGAGCACAAGGACTCTCTGCGATGTGTTCCTAGCGTCTAAAGCGGGATCCCTGTTTCATCGCTGATCTAGATACTCAAGAGAGTGGGCTAAAAGAGAAGAGCCTAGAACAGTCAGATGCCACAGGGTGGGTGACAGTATCAAGGAAGAGAAGCAGCTGTAATTTCCGAGACCCTCAGGAACGCTTGGGGAAGGCCTAGGTAGGCCCTGGACTGATAGAGTACAAACACATAAAGCCAAGACTAAAATTGAGGAACTGCTTTAAGGTTTGGGCCTCAACCGGATGGGGGTGGGGAATCAGAGGCGCTGGCTGCTTCCAGGCTAGGCCTCCAGTAGGTAGCCTTTGAGTCTTCCCTGACAAAGGTTGGCACGCAGAGGATGACAAAGGGTGTGGGCCAATCTCTGATACTGGCATGGGATTTGGTTGAAAACAGACTTAGGAGCTGCTACCAGGAGGATTGAGCCGGATGAAGGCCATAATGGGGTTGTGGGGATCCTGTGAGGAGTCCTGCCTGCCTCTACCCCCTACACACACACACACACACACACACACACACACACACACACACACACACACACACACACACACACCACATAAGGCCTCACAGCACTGGGGAGGGCACCAGCACAGATACCTTGGTGCCCTACGGAAGTGGCACACTCAGCTGCCTGTCCCTAGAGGGGATGAGAACCTGAATAGGATCTCTTTGACAATGCAGGACCTCCCAGCCTGAGATAGAGCACGTAATTCAAATCTCCTGCAGTGCTTTTGTTCCTCCCTCTCCTCACCTGCTGTCTGCCTCTACAAAGAACATTCAGTTCTACTACAGAAGTTTCCGAAGCGGCTTGAGTCTGTGCTTCTCAGTCTTCAGTCTGGGACAGAGGAGGCAGAAGGACTGAGGAGAGAAAAGACATCATGAATGGTCAATTGGTAAGTTTTGTTTCTTCTCTCCTTTTGTGATACGGAAAAGAAAAACAACTTCAGGAAATGAAAAGCAAAACAAGAGCAGAGGTTAGGGGGAGAGACTGGGCAGTTAATTGAGTTGGGAGAGCACCTGCCTAGCATACAGGAAGCCCTGGATCTGATTTCCAGCACCACATAAATCAGGTGTAGTATATCCTACTTTCCCATGCTCTCAGTACATCAGAAGGGAGAGCAGGAGAACTGCAAATTTCAAGGTTATTCCAGCTACAAGTAGAGGATGCGGTCAAGTTCAAGGCAAGCTTGGGCTACATGAGATTCTGTTTCTGTCATTTTTGTAAAGAAGAAGGAGGAGAGAGGCCTTTTGTGAGAAGGCTTTTTGTGAAGATGGATTTTTGAACTCATAGGCACCATCACGAAGTATGTGCATGTATGTCATGGTGTCCTTGCGGCACCCTGGCTACCAAGGCCCAGCACAGTGCAGTGTCAGACAGCTACTCAGTCAAAGGCTGCTGAGTCAAGAAGTTAGCAGAGGCATGTAAATAAACGATTTTTATATTTCTACTTTTCTTAAGGAATCTGGAGCAATCCACGACTTCTCTTCTGCCTGGGAGGGGAGATGGCTCCCGTTAGATAGGAATTAGGTCCTAATTGGATCCAACATTCACAGCCAAGCTTTACAGAGATGACTGCGACAGCTGAAGTGGGTTGCTGATGCTGGATAGGATCGGGGCAGGGCACAAGAGTGACCTGCAACTAAAAGCTCAGGGGAAAAAACCTTATCCTGAAATTATTCTGAAATGGAGCCTTTATGAAAGGACAAAATGAAGGCCGGTAGAATTGGTCTCCCATGAGTAGAAGCCTTTAGAGTGATCTAAGATCAGGAAGTTAGAGAAGAAAGCAAAACCAAAGTGATGAAGAAAGCATCAACTGCATGAGGAAGTCAGGTTAAAAACTGGAAGGCAAATGGTGGTGGTGCACGCCTTTGATTCCAGTGCTCAGGAGGCAGAGGCAGGCAGATCTCTGAGTTCAAGGCCAACCTGGTGTACAGACCGAGTTCGAGGACAGCCAATGCAGTACACAGGGAAACCCTGTCTTGAAAAACCAAAACCAACCAAACAAACAAAAAAGCTGGGCATGGTGGCACATGCCACGTGTTATCTGATAAGTAATAAGGAAGGCAGCCTGGAAATGAGGATATAGCTCAGTGGTAGAGTGCTTGCATAACATGCACAAAGCCCTGGGTTCTAGTGTCCTCGGTGTTGGAAAAAAAAAAACACCAAACAAACAAACAAACAAACAAAAAGCAGGCATGGTGGCATGTACCTGTAAATCCCAACACTTGGAAGGCAAGGCAGGAGGATTAGAAGTCCAAGATCATCATCAACTACATAGCTAATTCAAGATCAGCCTAGGTTGTACGGCGTCCTATCTTAGCTCATAATAAAAGTATGCTTAAAAACAGAAGGGACCACAAAGATGGCTCAGCAGATCAAGGAAGGCTCCTCTAACCCTGAGTTCAATCCTGGGATCTACATAGTAGGAGAGAACTGAGTCTTCCATTTGGTCTTCTGATCACCACAAGCACACCATGGCATGTACACACTATACACACACACACACACACACACACACATTTTAAAGAAGGATGTAAATGAGGAAGCCCAGCTGGATCGGTGAACAAGTTGAGTCACTAATAACCTTACTTAATTCTATGAGATCATAAGAGAGAACTGAATCCTGAGAGTTATCCTCTAACGTCCACAGGTGTGCCATGGCACAAATGTACCTGCACACACACACACACACACACACACACACACACACACACACTAATAAATAAAATTTGGGAGAATAAAAAGAAAATAAGGGAGGAAAGAAAGGATGAAGGGAGGAAGTTGTCGGTATAGTTCAGTGTCAGCAGGCAGGAGGCCCTGGGTTTGATTTCCAGTACAGCAAAGAAAAATAAAGAAATAAAAGAGAGGGAGAGAATGTTTAAGAAATTTCAGATCTTAAACAGAAGGGGTGGGACAAGGAGCCAGTGGTTTTAGACACTGTAAGCTAAGATGGGACCATGTCTGAAAAAGCTTTGCTAACGGAAGCAAATTGCTTGGGCTCTTTGCTCCAGAATAGAGGTGCTCAGGATGTACTGTCTAAGGAGAATGCCCATCCAGCATCTTGATGTGTGCCTGGCACAAATGAGATGCTCCTAGTGAAATGAAAAAATAAAATGAATGGGTAGCATTTTCTCTAGTTTAAAAACGTTTTATTGTAAATCTTTCCTAAATATTTGAGAGATGCTCCTACTTACCAGCTAGCAAGCAACAAAATGAATGAGTGAGTAGTAAATTAATAATAAACAGACAACCCCAGTGCTGATCATTCTTAATTCAACAGTTTAGTTTTTCATGGACATCTGTGCTTGTGGCTATGATTTTATATTGCACACACATAATGTAGACATATTTTTTGTTCATAGAACTATTCTATAGAAAAAATTTTTCATTTCATATGGCATAATTTAACATATCAATTATTTCATGGCATTCTAGAAAGGACACCATGATTCCCAGATGCTGTACAACCTGAACCTACTGGAGAAATGGTCCCTTCAATGGGGAGGAGCTGTTGAGTTTGGAATGAGGAAGTGACAGGAGCCCATTTGCAATTTGAAAAGGTCACTCTGCCTTCAGCTAGGAAAAAGGAATTTGGAGCAGAGAATGATTGAAGCAGTTAGTACTTCCAAGTACAGTGACAGGTCTCAGGATGCTATTTGCTGTGACTGTCCCATTCAAAAACTTAATGTTGAAATGTAGTCCCCTTTGTGAGATATTGAGAAGGTATAAATGTAACCCCAGCACAGTGTTTAGAGGTAAGGCCTGGAGGAAGTGATTTGGGTTAGATGACATCATCAATGTGAAGCCCTCTGACCGTGAACTATTTTTTAGAGTGTAATGTAATTTATAACATTGAGTTTTTCTTTTCTTTTCTTTTCTTTTCTTTTCTTTTCTTTTCTTTCCTTTTCTTTTTTTTTCGAGACAGGGTTTCTCTATGTAGCCCTGGTTGTCCTGGAACTCACTCTGTAGACCTGGCAGGCCTCGAACTCAGAAATCCACCTGCCTCTGCCTCTCAAGTGCTGGGATTAAAGGCATGTACCACCACTGCCAGGCAACATTGAATTTTTTAAATATTTATTTTTATGTATCTATGTGCATGTATCTGTGTGAGTGTATTCAGTATTGTGCAGAGGTCCTCAGAGGCCAGGAAAGTGTTGGATCCCCTGGAGTTAGAGTTACAGATTGTTAAAGTTAAACATGAGAACAAAATTCAGGCCCCCTGAAAGAGCAACAAATACTCCTTACAGATAAGCCATCTCTCCATCATGATCATGAAGTTCTGACCTTCCCGTTACTACTTGAATGCTAGATTATGGGCAAGAGCCAGCATGCCCAGCCTATCCATGTTTCTTAGTGGGTGATACTTAATGTGCATTAGAAGGGGAAGTGGGGGTGTGAAAAGGCCAATAAACTGGGTACTAAGTTACAGTTAGAAAAAGTAGGATACTCTAAAGCTAGGCATGGGGTACATACCTGTAATCCCAGTAATAAGGAGTAAAGGCAGGAAAATTAGGAGTTCAAGGTCATCCTCAACTACACAGCAAGTTGGAGGCCAACCTTGGCTACATGAGACCTTGTCTAAAAAAAAAAAAAATAGGCCAGGTGGTGGTGGCAGCACACGCCTTTAATCCCAGCACTTGGGAGGCAGAGGCAGGTGGATTTCTGAGTTCGAGGCCAGCCTGGTCTACAGCGTGAGTTCCAGGACAGCCAGGGCTATACAGAGAAACCCTGTCTCAAAAAAAACCAAAAAACTAAAAACAAAAACAAAAACCAAAAACCAACCAAACAAAAAACAAAACAAACAAACAAAAAGTACAAAATTCTAAAAAGAAAAACTCCAAAGTTAGGAATGCATTTCAGTAATAGAGCTTTTCTTTAACATGCATTAGGCTCTGGATTAAATCCACAGCAGTGACCTCCCAAAATTTTTGGTGTGTTATTATGCAGTAGTGTTGCTATAGATAATAATAATGTACTGTACATTTCACAAAGGTAAAGGAAATGATTTTGGATGTTCTCACCATAATAAAATGATAAACAATTGATATTTATCATTCAAAATGTGTGTGTGTTTACCTGAACTTAAACAATGCACATATATATCAAAACATCATGATACCCATTACTATAGCTAGATCTTAACTACCGCCAAAAGCCAATATGTTAAAGGCTCCACATATGCAGTGTGGCATGCTCATGTCTCCTCTCCCCTGAATAAGTAAATACATATTTAACAAAAGTAAATAAATGAATGAACAAACAAAAAGGGGGGTGCATGTTTTGGGTACCTTGAGAGTAGAGGTAGTGGGAGAGAAAGAGGTTAGAGACTGATGGAATTTAGTCTGGTGGTTTAATATATAAGTCTCCATGGAAAAAGTGATGTTTGAATTGAGATCGGAAAATTACATAGGCGTCCGCAAGAAGAGCAGCAAGAACATTCTAGGTAAAGCAAGAGTATATGTGGAGTCTTTGTTCAAGAAAGCAGAAGATCGGGGCTGCAGATGAGGCTCAGTGGTAGAGAGCTGATAGAAAGCTGATGTGGGTAGAATTCTCAGGGCCTGGAGTGGAGGATCCAGCAGAATTCAATTGAAGGGCATTGCATTGGTTTTTGTTGTTGATGTTGTTGTTTTTGTTTGTTTTTGGTTTTTTGAGACAGGGTTTCTTTGTAGCCCTGGCTGTCCTGGAACTCATTCTGTAGACCAAGCTGGCCTTGAACTCAGAAATCTGCCTGCCTCCCAAATGCTGGGATTAAAGGCATGCGCCACCACATTGTTTTAATCTTGAAAGTTTGTAGCGGAACTAAGGACATTCTCAGTGATAAGAATGCTTGCCAACTGTTCATGGGATACTGGGTTCAATCCCCAGAACTGGAAAAACAAAAAACAAACCTCTGAAAGCAACAGGAAGCTTACCAGCGGGAGGAGGGCTTATGACACCAGCCATGTTTTGAACATCCTTGGCTTCAGGGTATGGTAGACTGAAAGGAGAAGACTACAAGCAGGAAGGCTATTGGGACAATCTAGTTGAGTGATCATGGAAGTTCGGATAGAATGATGGACATGCAGACGAGAGAACACATTTGGAAGATATTTAGAAAATAAATTAGGTGGTGGTGCCGCATGCCTTTAATCAATCACAGAACATAGGATGCAGAGGCAGGAGGATACTTGAGTTCAAGGCCAGTCTGGTCTACAGAGCCAGTTCTAGGATGGCCAGGCATACACATAGAGAAACCTTGTCTCAAAATAAAACAAAACAAAACAAATAAACAAAAAAAGAAAAGAAAATCAATCTAGATTTGGCGATGAGGAGGGTAAGGGAGACAAAAATGTCAACCTAGGGACTTTTGTGACACTTGAGGGGAGAAATCAAGTAGGAAGTAACAGCTTACAAGGGGAATATAACTATGAGAATTATTGGTGGATATGTGGTATTTAAATTCATGTGGATGGATGAAATTACCTAGGGGGAGAATAGAGAAGGTTGAAACCTAATTTCTGGAAAATACCAATACTTAGAAGTAGAAGCAGTGGCTGAGAGAATGAATGCATTGCATGTACGAGGCTTTGGGCTCTACATCCAGTACCACATAAAAAGTAAGGGAAATGGAAGTGGAAATGGGAGAACAGAAATGGGAAAAGACAGAAGCTGGAAGCTGGAAGCCAAGGTCATATGTCATTGGAACTCAAGGAGGAGAGCATTTCAAGAAGAAAGTAATAATCAACAGAATTGAATGCTCTGTAAAAGCCCAGGGTAGAAGGATGACTGAGTTGTGGATCAGTGCTTGCCTAGCATGAGAGTCCTTGGGTTCCACACCCAGAAACACACACAGACACGCACAAATGGGGAGGTGAGAGTGGGGTCAATGAAGATAAAAATATCCATAAAATGAAATCCCAGCTTCTTGGGACAACAGCTATTTCAGAGATGGGATGGTAGCCCCCAAACTACTTCAGTGACTTGAAGAATGACTAGGAAATGAATAAAGGGATTCCGCACATACAGTTGGCTGCGACGGAAAGCAGAAGTATGTAGGGGTCAGAGTGCCTTTAAAAACACTGTTAGGACAGAAGATGGGAGTCCATTTCAGTGTACTTGGGAAAGGTCCAGGTGATAGGCAGTGATTGACTGCACACAGTAGCGCGCCAGTAAATATTTAATAGCTAGCTTTCCAAGAAACAAACAACAAGCCGGCTCCGCATCACTTGTTGATTTCTATGGTGTAAATACTCTCACTGTGACTGATTTCAAGTTATCATTATGAGATCTTGAGCTTGGCAAGCAGGTAAATGCACACCGCACACAGCTGGCAACAGGCAGGAGGCTGGAGAGGTACAGTTACTGGCCAGCTCTGCTGTTTCCTTTCCTGAATCTCACCCAATTTCACAGGGAGACGATTAGATTGATTGCCTTTCTCTTGTTTCCTCCTATGAGGCCTTTTCATGTGACTATTCATCTGAAGTCATTAATTTTGTGTATAGTTAATTCTGTGGAGAGAGCTTGAAATGCTTATATGCCCAAAGCTATCGCCATTGCGCACAAAAGATTTTTGCCCCTAGTGTTGGGCATCTTTTTGGAAAACTATTCAATTGGTCCTCTGCTTTGATTGGTGTGTATTTGGCTAAGGTAAGTGAACTTTCTGAGACTGGGGAGTTTAAATTGCAAAAGGTGAGGAACTGGCAGTGGGTCTTCCTAAAACTCATCAAGATGGTATTTTATGAGGTCTCAAGGTAGCCAGCCAATTCCCCTGACCTCATCCTTGCTACCCCTCCCCCACTCCTGAATCTCATGTATCCCAGCTGGCCCAGAACTCAGCTACATGCTGAGGATAACCTTGCACTTGTAGTCTTTCTTGCCTCTATCTCCCAAGTGCTGAGACCACACAGGTGTGTGTGTGTGTGTGTGTCAAAATGCCCCATTTGTAATGTGCTGGGAATGAACTCAAGCAAAGGAGGCAAGCACTAAAATCAAAAGACCTGCATCCCTAGCCCCTCTGCTAAGTATTTCAAGCATGCAGGTGGCACTTCTAAGTAGCCTTGCTTCCTTCATTTCAAAGTTGAATTTACATTTCAATCACCTGGTCAGGTATTTTATCTACCCTAGCAGGCAGAGTTTAAGTACCTTGTGTAAATTGGTGACTGGTGTCCTGGTTTGTTTTTAGGGTCAACTTGGCATAACCTACAGAGACCTGGGAAAAAGGATATCTCCACTGAAGAATTACCTGGGGTGCATTGTCATGATTGCTAACTGATGTAGGGGGTCCAGCCGGCTATGGGTAGTACTGCCCTTGGTCCTGAGCCATATGAGAAAACCAGCTGGCCAGAAGCCAGTGAGGGAGCCAGTGAATAGCATTTCTCTGTGCTTTCTGCTTCAGGTCTTTCTTGAGTTCCTGTCCTAACTTCCCTCAGTGACTGATTGTGTGACCTGTAGTGATAACTGAAAGAAACCTTTTCCTCCCTCAGTTTCTTTTAGTCTTGGTGTTTGTCACAGTAACAGAAAAGCAAACAAGAACACGTGGCTTTATAGTTACCTGGCCAGGAAGGACCTCAAAGTCACGAGTCATGGTATGTTGTTCTTGTTGGAAACAATTCAAAATTGTAACCACTGGCATTGGCATATTCAAGTCACAAATACTTTGTAAAGTATGTCCCATCACCTGGGGCTGTATTGACTTGTAGCTAATTGGTGAAGCTGCATAAAGAAGCCAAGTCATTTTAAATGAGCTGTAATGTCAAGCTCTAGCTGAGGGAAGACTTCAGAGATATAGTCAGGATTCAAAGAGATAGCTAGTACAGTTAATTTATGTCTACCCACTTATTTCCTGAGGATTTACAGAGCACTTTCTATGTGCTCAGCATCTTACATGAAGAATGCAGACATGGATAGGGGAAGGGTCATGGAAAGACAGTCTGGCTATTACAGTACATGCCCTTGGAGCCTTGGGAATGGGTACCTTAAGTCAGACTCAGGCAACCCAATGACCCTTTACTGATGTGATGCTAAGACTTCAGTAACATGTGGGGAGCCGCAGCTGCCACCCTACACCCTGGTCTCTGGCCAGAGCAGAGAGCATTGATAAACAAGCCCTTAGTTGGAAAAGCTGAGTGCTTCCAGTTTATGATG
>NC_045030.1:42089410-42090817 GCF_008632895.1 Mastomys coucha
AAGTAAGATGTAGGGAATAGGAGTAAGTAGGAAATAGGAGTAAGTAAGAAGAAAGAAGTAAGATGTAATTAGTAGGATGTAAGAAGAAGATATAGAAGAATGTAAGAGAAGCTAGCAAAGAAAGAAGAAAAGATGAATAAACTGCTTGGAGAAGAGCTCATTGTTGCCTCCTTATTTCCACTGGATGGAAGGGCGGCGACAGTAACAGAAGCACCAGGAACCAGGAATAGGTTGGGAAATACCAAATTGGGAAAAAACAAACAAACAAACAAACAAAACAGTCACAGAGATAGATATGAGCTGGCATCCAATCCTGAGAGAGAGCATAAACGTGTGTGTGTGGAGGGAAGGGAGGGGGTAGGTTTCCAAACTTAGAATTATTAGTTCCCATGGGCTAGGGAGATATCTTTGAATAGATCTCTAAAATATGCAGATCCAAAATACCTTGCCTCAAGTACAGATGGAATCTTGTCCAATGTCTTAGTTTGGGTTTCTATTGCTCTAATAGAACACCATGACCAAAAAGCAAGTTGGGGAGACAGTGCTTATTTGTCTTACACTTCCACATTGCTGTTCATCATTGAAGGCAGTCAGGACAGGAACACAAGCAGGACAGGAACTTGAAGGCCAGAGCTGAGGCAGAGGTCACAGAGGGATGCTGCTTACTGGCTTGTTCTTCATGGCTTGCTCAGCCTGCTTTCTTATGGAACCCAGGGCCACCTGGCCAGGGATGGCCCCACCTACAGTGGAATGATATCTTGCACATCAATCATCTATCAAAAAATTGCCCTACACACTTGCCTACAGTCCAACCTTATGGAGACATTTTCTCAGTTGAGGTCCTCCCCTCTCAGATGACTCTAGCACATGTCAAGTTGGCCTGAAGCTGGCCAGCACAGCAGATAAGGATAAATACCATCCATAGTTTTATACTGTATATAAGTTTGTGCTGTTGTATGACATAGAGGTTCAGCAGCCACCAGGTAAGTTGCCTGAGAATACACTTCTTATTTCAGAACTTGGGGACTTGAAGTGGCCATTTTGTGACAAATTGGCAAAGAGCCAAAGCCGCCTCCTAGGCAGTCTAAAGATTTTGCTACAAATGGCTCCGCAGCTTACCTCAAGGTAGGCCCTGTTACAGTCCGTTCAAGTGAGAGCAGAAGTCTAACTTTTCAACATTCATAATAGGATACCTACAAACCATCTCCTCTCCAGGTTTCCTAAGTCTTCAGCAGTGATAGCAATAAAAATATTAGCTCTCAAATCCAGTGTCAGAAATTATATATTTAAATAAACTGCCACGGCATAAAGGGTAGGAAAAGTGGGGGTGGGTGGGTGAGGAAGTTGGGGAAAGATGGATACGTATTATTAAAATACACTGTATGAAATTTCCAAAGAACTAATGAA
>NC_045030.1:42090977-42091821 GCF_008632895.1 Mastomys coucha
AGTTCCAGGACAGCCAGGGCTATACAGAGAAACCCTGTCTCGGAAAAAAAAAAATATATATATAATTGGGTCTGATCCCAAATCCAAGCAAGATTCCTGAAGTTTTAGAAAAGTTTACCCAGATTACTTATATTTTTGCTATTGCAGGTTATCTAATTTAAAAAACGTACAGATGAATACATGCGGAATAGAGTGTTGATAAAAGATGGGTTATTATCTACTCAATACTGTGTACTGTAAGAACAACAATGCAAAAGCATTCCCCAAGAGTTTAATCAATTGTATGAACTCAAAAGGGCACATTTCCAGGCTTCCTGTTGGTCATTGATCAGTATTGATTGGCCCAATGATATGAATAGAACACTGGTATTTAACAAAATGAACTAGTCCAGTAGGAGCTATTTAGTCTAGCCCTATCTCCTGATGATTCCACTGATCTATTTGTGATGGGGGCTTCAGTTTTGATGATTTTAACAAAAATTAAAGGTGTGGGTATGGCACACACCTTTAATCCCAGCACTCAGGAGGCAGAGGCAGGCTGATCTCTGTGAGTTCTAAACCATAGAACTGGATTCTGGTCTACAGATAAAGTTCCAGGACAACCAGGGGTGTCACACAGAGAAACACTATCTCAACAAAACAAAACAAAAAACAAAACAAAACAAACAAAAGTGGGGGTGCTGTACAGATGGTTAAGCAGTTAAGAGCACTTGCTGCTATTACAGAGGACCCACATGGGCCCTCATAGCTATTTGTAATTGCAGTTCCAGGGGATACACCTCCCTTTCCAACCTCCGTGGCCACTGCACATATGGGTTGCATAGAAATACACACAGGCAAAACC
>NC_045030.1:42091949-42095505 GCF_008632895.1 Mastomys coucha
AGGCAAAACCCTCACCCACATAAAATAACTTAAAAAACAAAACAAAGAAAGAAGAGTAGTAATAAAGCTAAGTAGCAGAGAGTTTGCCTTAGATGCACGAAGCTTAGGTTCTGGTTTCAGCACCCTACCATGCCCACCAACACATAAAAATTTACTTTTAATTTGAAGCTGAAGTTAGTACTATATGCTCCTAATCCTAACATTTGGGTGGCAGAGGCAGGAGGATTATTACAAGTGTGAAGCCGTGCCGCTCTATATAGTGAGTTGTAAGCCAGTCAGGGCTACATAGCCAAGATCCTAGCTTAATACAACCAGAAAAGAGGGCAAAGTGAAGGGAGAAGAAAAGGAGGGGAAAGGCAGATCTAATTCAGGAACATTAGGATGACCCTCAACTTTAGTTAGAACTTGGCCAGGAGGGCTGGAGAAATGACTCAGCAGTTAAGAACACTGGCTGTTCTTCCAGAAGACTAGGGTTCAATTCCCAGAACCCACATTGCAGCTCACAACTGTCTGTAATCCCAGTTCCAGAGGATACAACACCTCAAACAGACATACATGCAGGCAAGTCACCAATGCGCATGAAATAAAAATTTTAAAATTACACACATACACACTCACACACACTTGGTCATTTATCTTAAGAAGTTTAGACATATTCACTTGTAAAATTCTCTGTTGAGGCTAAGTGGGGATTAAACAGGTAACTCAGGCTGGCCTTCAACTTGCTGTGTAGTTGAAGCTGGTCTTGAACTCTTGATCCTCCAACCTCCATCTTCCAAGTGCTGGAATGATGGTATGTTCTGTCACGCCTGACTTCATCTGTAAAATCCTGACATAGCTTTTGATAATTTAGTCAAGTAGGATGCACATAAAATGTCTGTAAGTCCTAAAGCAATCATAAAATGCCTTTAAGCTTGTATTCTGTTCATTTGTTAAACACGTGCTTATTTTATCAAAACGTGAAATAATCCATGCTTGAAATTCCAGCCCTTGAGAGACAGAAGCAGAATGGTGAGTTCCAAGCTAGCCTGAGCTATATAAAGCAGGATCTTGTCTCAAAAAGCCAAAGGCTAGGGATACAGCTTGGTGGTGGAGTCTTGCCTCAAATCCATGAGAACCTACATTTGATCCCCAGCATCCTAACGCTGACTTAAACAAAAGCCACGAACAACGTTACGTGTGTAAAATAGAAATTCTATCCCAAGAAGTAGCTACGTTACACTTCTAAAAATATTTGGGCTGAAGAGATGGCACAGCAGTGAAGAGCACTTGCTGTTCTTCCAGAAGACCCAGGTTTGGTTCCCAGCATCCAGGTTGGGTGGCTCACAAACATTTGTACCTCCAGTTCCAGGTGATTGGACACATTCTTCCTGGTCTCCTCAAACGCTGTTTGCACATGGTGCAGGCACATATGCAAAAGCCAAACAATCATACACATAAAAACTAAAAGTACTGAAGTATTTTAAAAATGTCTCCGAGCCTCACCTGCTTGTCTCTTCATTGTCTTACACTCAGTTGGGCCTCTACACCCTACCACGGCTACCACATGGAAAAGCGGAACAATCAAATGGACCAGACCTCTGCTGGGCATGGCACATCCTTAGGCTGACTGTGTCCCTGCTCTTATGGCTCGGGTTTTTAGGTCTTGTGAGTTCTTCTTGGCTCTGCACATCTAACCTAAAAGGTGGGAGAGACTTTTTCCCTCCAGGCCTGAGCTCTTAGGACCCTGTGATCTGAACCCTCTTTTGAACCCTTCCCACCCTCCACCCCTGCACTCGGGGAAGGGAATCCTTACGAATCCTCACGCAATCATGACTTATTTTCCACCAAATACGGCACAGCATTCTTCAAAATCTACAAATGCACTGGGCACAAGTCAGCTCAGCAATCGGAAAGGAAAGGCTCCCAGTCGCCATGGGCCTAATCCACAGGGCCAGTTGGAGTCTGCATTCCCTTGAACCAGTCAACAGAGCTCTTGTTTGCCTCCCGTGGGTTCAAGTTCAGTGTGTTAAGATGTATTGACACTTCCACAAGAAAACACAATCTTGTCAAACACTGGAGGTCTACCAAGTTGGATCTGAGGACTCATTCCCCCAGAGTCCTTGGTTAGCGGCCGCAGTTCGGTACATCTTCAGATCTGGTATCTTTTAAGCAGCCTGGAAGCTGGTCATGGCTAAAGCTTTAGAAAATTTATGCTCTTTGCTGCTTCCTCCATCACAGCGGTGGTAAATTGAACTTGCGAAGTTTCTGGTATGAGGCAATGACAGCTATAGACTCACACAATTTCTCATGGCTTACATACAGTGTTTAAATCTTGCTCGCCTTTTGATACATATACCCTACCAATAACAAATGAACACTAGACATTTTAATGGCTTCTCTTTGAGCTGATAGAACCTATTTATCCATTCACCTCTTCATGTGGCTTGGCATTAAAAAAAAAATGGAATCTGAAGCCAGACCTCTTAGGGTTAAGCCTCACAGAGCGTCTTGCTAACTACGTGGCCTTGAACAATGTCCTAGACGTCTTCGTGCCATAGTTTGTTTTCTCATATAATTAAGACAGTGATAAAAAGAAAACCTATATATAGTACAGGGTTATATGAAGGTGAAATACCTCCGAATCTGCAGGATGCTCAGAACAGTACTGTCGTATAATAAAAGCTACACTAATCACGTTCTGTTTTTTTAATTTTCAAGTATCCCAAACTTGTAATGCAGTCAAAAATGACCTTGAACTTTCTCATGCCCCTGCTCCAGCTCCCAAATGCTGAGATTACAGGCTTGTACTAGCATGCCCAGTTCGTGTGGTGCCAGGAACTCAAGCGCAGGGCTTCTGCAATGCTACGAAAGACCTGAAGCAACTGAGCTACTTCCTAGCCCCATCTGTATATTTACTAAGTGAACTACTGAGTTACCAATATGCATTACCTGTTCATGTTCCTATTAAGTTAATATGCTGAACCTCAATTCTTCATGTGTCAGTATTTGGAGCTAGGATGTTTTGGGAGGTGATTAGTTCATGTGGGTGGGGCCTTCCTCAATGGGACTAGTGTCCTTGCAAAAAGAAACCTGAATCCTGAGATCTGTAACCAGGAAAGAGATCAACACAAGCTAATGAGGAAAATTCTTTTCTTTTTTTGGTTTTTCAAGACAGGGTTTCTCTGTGTAGCCCTGGCTGTCCTGGAACTCACTCTGTAGATCAGGCTGGCCTTGAACTCAGAAATCCGCCTGCCTCTGCCTCCCAAGTGCTGCCACCACCACCCGGCGAGGAAAATTCTTATGATGAATGAAAACGATGCACACTATACCTCCAGGTAATGCATAGAGGGAAATGCGTAGGTAGAAAGGATGGGCCTTTATATTATAGGGATTATAGGGAAATGCCATAAATAACTATATATAAATGACTGAATGTTAACTATTGGACAGCCCTGATGAAATAATTAAAAATAAATTCCTATAAATGACCAAATAGAAGGAATTTACTCTAGGAAGAAATAGGGAACTGAAAGAGATGGGTATCAGATTAAGCTTTGCAGTCAGTGATAATGAA
>NC_045030.1:42095515-42097564 GCF_008632895.1 Mastomys coucha
CTGTCTATATAGCCCACGGAAAACCTTGAACTTCTGTCCTTCCTGTCTTTACCTGCCCCCATAGCTAGGATTACAAATTTGGGTCATCATTCCCAGCTTGAGAGGGTAGGGCCTTCTTAAGTGGAACTAGTTTTACTCTGTTCTGGGGATCAAAAAAAAGGGGCGGGTGCTGCCTTACGCTAGTTAAGCACTCTGCTAACAGAACCACACCCTAGGCCTTGATTTTCAGTGTATATATCTTGAACTTATTTTGAGGTGTATGTGCTATGTTAAGTGTGTCCATGTGAGTACGGTGAGAATGGAAGCCCAAGATTACTGTTGGATGTCTTCCTTGGATTACTCTTCATCTCTATTATTTTTTAGATAGGGTCTCTCGATGGATCTGAAACTCATCAATTTGGGTAGGATACTTGTTGCATGAGCTTTGGGGATCTGCTTGTCTCTGCCTCTCACTACCTACAGCTCCCTGAGTGCTGGAGCTACAAATGCATAATACCACCACCATCCAAGATTTTTATGAGGGTGCTGGGCAGCAGAATTTAAGACCTTATGATTGTGTGGCAGGGCACTCTGCCAACTGAGAGCCACCACCCCCCAACCTCTTACATTTTTCTTGTTAAAAGGATTTTTCATGATCTTTGTATTGAGGCTTAAAGTTGTTTAAAAGTCAACAATATCCAGGCCAATCTATAGATTTAAAACAATCTATATCAAAATCAAAGCTACCTTTATTTCTGGAAGTTGGAAAGCTGATCCCAAAATTCATATGGCAATTTAAGGGACTCAGAATAGTCCAGCAGCAGAAGAGTGGAGAAGCACTTGCCAAGCCTATGTGAGACCCTAGATTCAATTCTCGGAAGTGCAAAACATCAAAAGGAAAGGAGAATGTTAAGCAAGTGTGGTTAACATGCCTGTCATCCTAGCCATAGGGAGATGGAGAAAGCAAGCCAGCCAGGGATAGATAGAAAAACCCAGTCTCAAACAATGCAAAAGAAGAAAATTTTATCACTTGCAAGGTAAAGAAGATTGTGAGTTTGAGGTAGCTTGAACTACAAAGAGATGCTGTCATAAACACATACACAGAAACACACACACACACAAAGATAGACAGGAGAGGGACAGAGAGACAGAGACACACAGAAAGACATAGAAAAAGACAGAGATGTGTGTGTGTGTGTGTGTGTGTGTGTGAGAGAGAGAGAGAGAGAGAGAGAGAGAGAGAGAGAGAGAGAGAGAGAGAGGAGAGAGACTCATCACAGAGTTGTAGTAATCAAGACAGTGATGGGCTAGAAAGAATGCTCAGTGATTAAACATTAAAATCATGAAGACTACAGTTCTAGATCCTAAGAAATACGTGCAAATTCTGGGTAAGGACATGGCAGCCAGTCTGCATTTTCAGCTTCAGAGGGTACAGAGAGAGGATCTCAGAGCAAGGTAGCTAGCAAAAGTAGCCATATGTGTGAGCTCTGGGATTGACTGAGACATCCTGCCCTAGTGAATAAGGTGGAAGAGTATAGAGGGTAATTCCTGACATCAACCTCAGCCTTCACATGCATACACATACATACCTACACACATGCAAATATCACACACACACACACACACACACACACACACACACACACACACACCAGACACCAAAAAAGGGGGGAGGAAAGACAGAAATGTCCTAGCTTAAAAATAGACATATAGATCAATTGAATAGATTTGAGTACAGAAATAAACCCTCTGGTTTATAGTCAATTGATTTTCAGCAAGAGTGTTGTCTTGTACATTCAGGTTGCTATTGACAAAATATCATACACCAGGCAGCTTATAAACAACAGAAATTTATTTTTCTTAGTTCAAGAGGCTGGGAAAGCCACAATCAAGGTGCAGACAAGGGTCTCCCTGGCTCATAGATAGCACCTTCTTACTATGGCTTTATTTCCATTAAATGTGATTGCTGCTATACCTGAGTAAAAGCGATTTGATTTTTGTCATTTATTTATTTATTGTTTTACATTTTTACCAATTAAAAACAATTTGGTTTTTGTTATTTCTTTTTTT
>NC_045030.1:42097574-42107094 GCF_008632895.1 Mastomys coucha
ACATTTTTACCAATTATACATGCACCTTTAAATATTTTTATTTTTGAGTTTATAATTGTAACATTTGTTTCCTCTCTTTTCTCCAAAGCCTCTCACATACCCCTCCCTACTCTTCTTCAAAGACATGATCTCTTTTTTCATTGTTTATATATATATATATATATATATATATATATATATATTCATAAATATAACCTGCTCAGCCCATATGTTACTTGTATGTATGTTTTCAGGGCTGGCTGTTTGGCCCCAGATGATCAATTGGTGTGCTCTTCTCTGAGAAAGACCACCTCTCTTGCTTGTTTGTGTAGGGTTTGGACCTTGTGGACTTTTCTGGGTCCAGTTTGACATATTCTTTAGTGTTATCCTTGTTTAGCTCCCATTTGGTCTTGTTGGTAAGACTTTATGAGTGGAGCTTCTATTGTCACCAGAAGATATACTATTACAGCAAACTCCGGGAGAACTCTCTGATCCTCTGGTTCTCACAGTCCTTCTGGTGTCTTCATCTACAACATTGCCAAACATTAGGTGCGGGAGTGTTTTGTAAATGAATCTATTGGGACTAAGCTCTATGACTCTGCGTTTTGATTGTGGTTTTCCGTACTGGTCTCTGTTGAAAAGAGCAGTTTCCTCGATGAGGACTCTAAAGACAAATATTCATAGATTGTTATGATGTCTATGAATCACATCAATGACGAACATGGCATGATAACCTTGAAGGGGTGAATTAGTGGCCGACATACTTTGGTGTTAACCAATTGCTCTCTAATTGGACTTAAGACCTATTCAACAACAGGGATATCATTTATGTTACTGGAAAACTAGCTAACTAATCAGTACTAGTGAAGTCATGGGACACTGGAGAAAAAGTTGCGACTACTATTTACTAATCCAGCATAATCCCTGACAATGACCTTTTCTTTTTTTCTTTTCCTATTTGAGACAGGGTTTCATGTGTCTCAGGCTATTCTGGAACTCAGTATGTAGCTGAGGATGGCCTTGGTCCTCAAGCCTCAGACTCTGGAGTGCTGAGTTTGCAATTGTGCACCACCACAACTGCTCTAGCATTCTAGCAACTGAGCTATGTTTCCAAACCCCCTCTCTTCATTTTTATTAACAAAAAATGTTTAATATTGTTAACACATAGGTAGATTTAACTTCATCAATTTTTAAAAATTTTATGCTCCAATGGATCCCAAGCATGAAATTGAAGAGATAACTTAAAGCATGGAGCTCTTTTTGCAAAGTATATATCTGATGACACTTATAATTAAAATATATAAAGAATGCCACAAATACATAAACAAAATAGCTAATTTTCAAGCAAAATATGTGAATAGACAAGATGATAGGCATACAGACACTAGAAAAAGATACCCAATATCATTAGCCATCACCACACACACACACACACACACACACACACACACACACACACACCATGAAAATAGTATGACTACTTGAGAAGAAGAAGGTGGCCAACAGGAAAGATGGGGACAAGAAATGGTAGCGAGGGACTAGATGCAAAGTACATGATATACCTGTGTGAAAAATATACCCATTAGTATGCACAATACAATACACTATTCAGAATACCTTATATCCATATAAAAATGTTGTACATGAGTGCTCATGGCAGCACTAATCATAATAGCCAGGATGGAAATAAACGCATTCCATCAATGGATGAGTGGTTTTAATAAAATGTAGTATGTCCACACGGTATAGTCTGCTATGCAACAATCCATGCATGAAAGTCTAATATACACTGCAACACAAGTGAACCTTGAACACACACTAAGTGAAGAAACTGAAAAAGTAATAAAAAGGAACCCACACACTGCATGTTTCTAATTTCGTCAAATGCCTAGAATAGAGAATTCTAAGAGATAGACAGTAGATTAGTAACCAGCAATTACAAATTAGTAGTAGTCATTAGTAATTATAGCCAGGAGCTGAAGGGCAGGAAAGGAAGGAGGGGTGACTGTGGGTGGGTGCGGGGTTTCTTTTGGAAGTGATGAATATGTTCTAAAAATAGGTGATTGTGAAAGCCACACACACACAGCTAAATATTAAAAGCCTCTGAGTTGTGTGTTTTAACTTTTATTTTACTTTATGTGCATTAATGTTTTGCCTGTGTATATTTCTTCATCACGTATGTGCCTGGTGCTCACAAAGGCCAGAGTGGGACATCAGATCCCCTGCAACTGGTGTTACAGAAGGTTGTGAGACACCATGTGGGTACTGGAAGTTGAACCTGGATTCCTACAAGAGCAGCGGAGTACAACCCTGAGTTGTACATTTTAAAAGAGCCGATTGTGTGGCATAGGGATTGTATCTTAATCAGGTTGCTATTTTTTAAAAGATCCATGGAGGGAAAACAGAGGAGGGAACATGATTGGCCTGAGCTGGAGAAGGGAACACAACCTGGGACAGGGTCACTAGCTAGATAGACAGAATAGAGCTATGTCAAAACTTGCTGACAATTATTGGCAGTTGGAGGTGGGTAGGGATTATGGTGAGAGAATGCCTTACTATATTATTCCTGCCTGGTCTTGAACTTATGATCTTCCTTCTTCAGTCTCCCAAATACTGGGAGTATGGGTACATGCTACTACATCTGACTGAAAATTAATTGGGCCTTGGTTTTTTTTTTCCTGCATTTAAAAGTTTTATTTCATCTGGGGTGGAGAGATTTACAGAGGACCCAGGTTTGATGACCACCACCTATGTTGTGGTTCACAACCATCTGTAAGTCCAGATCTAGGGACCACAACATTCTCTTCTGGCTTCTGAGGACACCTCATATAGGTGGTGCATAGCCTCACACATAAGGTTTTAAAATCTCAAAAGAATAGTCTAATTTTTTTCTTTTTGTTAAATTGTATTGATGATGATGTATAAGGAAGTATGTGTGGCAAGGTTTGTGGGAATGGAGGCCAGAGGATAACTTTATGGAGTTAGTTCTTTCCTTCTATCTTTTACATGGGGTTCTGGGACTTGAACTCAGGTCATTAGGCTTGCATAGCAAACACATTTACCCACCGAGTCATCTTACTGGCCTCTAATGTATTTTTTATTCTTTGAAAAAAAAATCTGTGTGTGCATATGTGTGTATGGGCATCATTTTCACCCCTACTACTTTCTCATACCCAGGTTTTTCTTCTTCTAAAGTCCTCCTCATGCGTTCATGTCTGTTTGTTTGGGTTGGTAACTCACTGCATTTATTTTGCTTCTGATTTTTTTTCTGTCATCTGTCTGTTTGTTTAAAAGCAACATCTCACTGTATAGTCCCGTCTGTCCTAGAACTCACTCTGTCAACCAGGCTGGTCTCCAACTTCCAGAGATCCACTTGCCTCTGCTTCCCTAGTGCTGGCATCAGAGGTGTGTGTGTGCCACACACACAGCTACTCACTGAGTTTAATTAGGTTGCTTGCAGGACCATGGGTAAGGGTTATTTTCTAGAGCATTGGTAACCTACTGATGTGTACACCACCAAAGAAAGCCATTTCCCCTCTCCAACAACCATTAACTACCTTTAATTAGCTTCTTAGCGAAGACTTTTGACAAAGCTCCTGCTTCCCATTTTATCTGTCCTAATACTGCCAGCGTCTTTATCTGTGCATTGTTTCCATCGGCAAGACCACAACCCTGGTTCCAGCCCAATCAGTTAATCTCATCTTCCTCCCACTTGGATACCTCTTCTGCCTCATCTGCTTCAGTCACAGTGACCATTTCATACTATAAGGCTGATCCTGATATTATCCTGCTTTTCTTTGACATTTTGGGATCAACACAAATATTCTTGCATGATTGACCAGCCCTAGAAGTCTAGATATCCTGGTGCTGCACATGAGTCTGAACTAACCACTCACCGTGCTGAGCACGCCATATTCCCTCATATCATTGGGCCTTTGTGCATGTTGCTCACCCATAGAATGTCTTCTTTATTGCTTTACCTGATAATGCCTATTCTCCCTTTACTCTACAACTTAATCATTTCCTTAGGGAAGCCTTCCCATAAAGCCTTCCCTCTATTTTAAGCTTAGAGAGCTCTTTATACTTGTACTTCATGCATTGTGGTGTCTGTGTGTGTGTGTGTGTGTGTGTGTGTCTGTGTCTGTGTGTGTGCACTCAAGCGTGTGTGTTTGTGTTTGGTCTGACCCGTGTTGTGAGTTCATTTCATTACTGTCTATCTCTTTCATTAGATTAAACCTTTGTAAAAATCAACATCTGTGGCCATTTATCTTCCCCATTGTAATTCCGATGCCTAACACAGTGTTTGACACACAACAGGTTCTAAATTATATTTGTTAAATAAATGAATAAACCTCAGGAACAATTTTAAATGCTAATTAAAGTGACAATAACCTATTATTTTGTGCCCACGGATTGGCAAAGACTAAAAAGCCTGAAAATATCCGCCATGGGCAAGCACTGAAGCAAATGAGCACTGTCCTCCAGGTGGTGGGCTGCAGATTGACATCTCCTGCATAGAGGCCAATCGGCCCTTCAAAAGCTCACACTGTTTGATCTCACTATTCTGCCCATGAGCATTTATTCCAAGCGAATGATCACTCATGTGCACAATGATATACTGGGGGATGCTGACTTCGGCACTATTTGCAATAGGAAAACACCAGAAACAACCTCCATGCTGAACAATAAGACCCTACTTAAATAAGTCATAGTTGAGTTCGTGGAACAGAATATTGTGTATGGTCACTAATCATGGCCATGTAGGGCTGTAGAGATGGCTCACTGAATACAGTACTTACCTTGAAAGCATGAGGATCTAACCAAAGCCTCCAGAATCCACCAAAATCTGGGCACACTGGCACATAGTATGTGCCTGTAATGTCAGCGTTCCTTTGGTGGGATGGTGAGGATGGACATCCAAGGTCTGCTCCCCTCCAACACATATATGTCATGGCACACACGTGCGCCCCACAAATAATAGTAATAAGAACAAACAATAGATATATAAATAACAACAAACAAATTGAATTGTTATCATTATATATTTATGAGAAAATTAGCTACCAAAAGATGATGAAAGAACCCTAAATTCTCTATTTTAGTAATATGTAATATGGCTGTCTTTTCGATTATTGATTTTGTATGCGGGGTTGGGAGTTGTATTTGCCACAGCAAATATGTGGAGGTCAGGGACAACTTAGGGGAGTTGGTTTTCTTCTTCTACCTGGGGGTTTTAGGGATGGAACTCAGGTCATCAGACTTGTCAGTAAGTGCCTTTACCCCCCCCCCAACCGTCTCAGCAACCCTTAACATCTCAATGACTAGAAACAACAACAGCAACAACAAACAAACAAAGCTGGGCACAGTGACACCCACCTACAATCCCAGCACTCAAGAGGCTGAGGTAAGAGGATTATCATGAATTTTAGACCATCCTGGGTCTAAAATGGATTCAAAGGCAATGAAGGTAACAATACTTTATCTAACTAACAAAATAAATGAGTAAATGAGGTTAATTGCCCAGTACCATTTAAAACAAATGAAAATGAACTCATATAATTTATGTAATTAAATAAACTACCCTCTAAAAACATAGAAAAGTAAGTGTTGAAAACAAAAGGTAAATAAGTATGCATAGGACCATATGTATGTGTAGTAGGCACATAGGCACATGAAGGGGATCTAGACTCACATGAAACTCTCCACAGTATCTGTTCTGGGTTGAAGGATTGTTCATGATCTTTATGCTCCCCTTTCACATGTCTATTTCTTCTATAATTTGCATATATTAATGCTATAATAGGAGAATGATCAAATACATTCCACTTTGGGGGGAAAAACATGGAGAAATAAAGGTCAAGAGAGAAGAACTCAGCTCATTAGTCTTGAGAAGGAGACCCACGAAGGGGGTGGGCACAGCTAATCAGGAGGTTGCCTAGTGACCACAGAAGCAGAGCTGACAGCTTAGCTGCAGAATTCCAAAGTCTGTAGACAGCAAGCAAGGAGAAAGGAATCCATCATCTCTGCTGGACTGACAAGCTGCCTGCCTTGAATTCAGCCTTTGTTTTCCTTCCTTCATTATCACCCACTCTTGGTATCATTGGAGTGCTATTTGTGCAACCCAGGGCTTCAGGTACGCTCTGCAAGTGCTCTACCACTGAGGTCTATTGCCAGCTCAAACATAGCCTTTAAGATCCTCAACATCCAATGCCCCTAGGAATCCATCCAAGTGTGCCTGATGCATTGCCCTGGGCTCTCCTGGCTTTATGCAATTTGACTTCACCCAGCTATTATCATCTCTAGCTAACTACCAACCTTGGCCTCCACAGTGAAGCTTTACACCTATTTGTGGTCTGGTTTCTGAACCTCTAATTCAGCATCTGCCCGTGAGGTCCCTGAGACTTTATAGCCTCTCTTCGACCGATTGACTCATCTCATTAATTTTCTCTAGCTGTAGTGCCCCAGCCCCTACTCTTCTGACTCCCTGTGTCCATCTCGCATGGTGGAGACAAGATGTGTGGATCCAGACATAATCCTTATGAGGGCAACTCTGACATTTTGATGAGCTGTGTGGGACACTGAACTCCACCACATTGGTGGACTGTTGTTTTCTGTGTGTGGTACTTGGGATTGGCATGTGCCCTACCTACCACTGAGCTCTATCCCTAAGCCCTCTCTTTGACTTTTTGAGACAGAGTTTAAGTTGTCCAGACTAGCTTTGAACTCACTCTGGGGCCACAAGCTCATCTATTTCTTTTTCTTTTTTTTTTTCTTTTTGGTTTTTCAAGGCAGGATTTCTCTATATAGCCCTGGCTGTCCTGGAACTCACTCTGTAGACCAGGCTGACCTCGAACTCAGAAATCTGCCTGCCTCTACCTCCCAAGTGCTGGGATTAAAGGCGTACACCACCACCACCCGGCTCTATAATCAATTTCTTATTTCTGCTTTAGACCTGGAAAATATTTTGATCCTAAAGCATTTTTTAAAAAATGTCAGATCATGTCCAATGTGTGCTGATTTTGTTATTTTGAGAGAAGGATACCCTATAGTTCTCTTACACAGACATAAAGCTGGTAATCAACTGAAACCAAACCATATTTATTTTTTTGTGAGACAGAGTTCCACTCTGTAGTACAGACTAGCTTTGAACTTGTGATTCTCCTGCCTCAGCATCCCAGTGCTCCCAAGATTATAAGAGTGAGCCATGGACATCCATATAAGCAACCATATTTAAATTCCTCATAGACTCACCGAATCTAACACAAGACTCTGTATATAGCAAATGTGCAATAATAAATGATGAGCGGGCTGGAGAGATGGCCCAGCAGTGAAGAGGACTGGCTGCTCTGGCAGAGAACCTGGTTCAGTTCTCAGCACCCATATGCACAGCAGCTCACAACACTCTGTAACTCCAGTTCCAAGGGATCTGGAGGTAGAGAGACAGGTTCTCAGTATATAGTTCTGCCTGTCAGGGAACTCACTGTGGAGATCAGGCTGGCCCTGAACTCAGATATCGTCCTGCCTCTACTGCCTAAGTTCTGGGATTAAAAGCCAGATCTCCTTGGCTTTAAAAAAAAATTATACTTGTTTTGTGTGTGCATACATGTGTGTGAGTAGTGGCACGCATGTGCCTCAGTGTGAGTGTGGAAGCAGAGGTATCAATGCTCTCTTTCTATTATAGATTCTGGAAACTGAACTTGGGCCACTAGCAAGTACTTTTACCTGTGAGCCACAATCCCTTGTCTTAAACCCCTGAGCTTAGTGCCGAGTCAAGGAGCTGGAAACACTAGATAAACACTTGGCACTAGATTTCAAGTGGCCTTGGCGTTCTAGACAGCCATCTTCTATCGAGTCCCCTTGAGGACCACTTGCAGAGGACACTCTGTCACTAAGCATTATCTCATTCCAAAAGGAGAGTGACTGACAGCAAAGGGGCTTGCTGAGCAGAATGGTCCCTGTTTTTGGCATCTGCTTGCTCTGGAGTCCATTTCCTGGGAAGCATTCCCTGCATCCACTTGTTCGGGCTGCAGTAGCAAAGTACTGCAGACTCATTTAAATAACAGAAAATAAATGAAAATAATGGAAGTTTATTGCCTTATCATTCTGGAAGGCTTTAAGGTCAATAAAGGGGTAACATGGCCTTGCTTCCTTAAAAATCTGTCCTTGCCTCTCCTGGACTTGGGATGCTCGGCTGACATCCCTGGGGCTCCTTGTCTCAATAGATGCATCTCCACATGGTATGTCTTCACATCACTGTCTCTTTATGCATGTCTGTCTCAGGATCCAAAGTTCCCCATTTTGATGAAGACGCCAGTCATCCTGGGGCTCCATTTGAACTCTACATCTCTAAAGACCCCTATCTCCAAATAAGGTTTCACTCTGCAGCAATGAAGGTTGGGGCTTTGACATGTCTTCTGGGTGGATGGGGGCACAATTTAACCCTTAGAAAGTCCCAGGCAATCATAATTTGACCTCAAGTCTCCATCTCTCACCTACCAGATCTCTTCTCTCTACTATGGGTCCTTGGACAATAGGTCGACACCTGAATGAACCCAGGGTGAATCAATCAATAGTTCAACACTGGAAATTTGGGTTGGGACTAACAAGCATAGTGTCCGGGTGTAGCTGAAGTTGTCTTAGGTGCACTGTGAGCTGAGGGTTGCTGATTTCCAACTTTATGGACAAGGATAGCAGAGAAAGACATCCCACAAAAGGGACACCGAAACAGATGCACAGAGAGCAACAGGGGATGGAGGAAGGGCCCTCACAGGCTCTGAAGTCCTGGCTTTGCCAACACCTACAGGGTGTAGGGAGCTGAGCAGCTGTATTATGCTTATCATTCACCACATCATCTAAACACATGTGACTCCTCCTGGTAGAGAGTGGAATGCAGAACTCAGAAGAATTCCATTTCTTCCCTATGGCCACACAGCTGGGAAATAGCAGAGCCAGGCTTCAAATCGATCTGACTTGACTTCTCTGTGCCCCCAGTGTACTTCCTAGATTGCTGTCCCTGCTTCTTGTCCCATGCAGAAATGCAGAAACATTCTTGTCCGTGAACATGAACCGTCCCTGTGACATGATAATGGGAGTCTATTCATCTGAAGTGTATAGACCCATGCATTTTTACATACTTTACACATGTCTGCATATATGTACAGTATTTGTGACATTGGACATTCCTGGCCCCTTGATGTCATCCATTCACTCTCTCCTAAAAAGTGTCATTTTTATTTGCTGTCTACCACCACTACAGGCTCGTGTGAGTTTCTTACCTGCAATCTGAAGGAATTGATTTGGTGCATTACAAACTGTAAGCTATTCATATGTTTTGAAACCAAACACTTTCTGTTCAGTAAAATAGAAAATAAAATATCTAAGTGTATCAAATGTAGTTAGAGTATTATTTTGAAATTTTTATGATGGTTTCATGTGTATATTTAAGTCTCTGTGTCTCTGTCTCTGTCTCTGTTTCTCTCCCTCTCTTCTCTCCCTCTCCCTCCCTCTCTCCCTCTCTCTCTCTCTCTCTCTCTCTCTCTCT
>NC_045030.1:42107989-42112711 GCF_008632895.1 Mastomys coucha
AAAAAAAAAAAAGAGTATTGTCTGCTCTTCCAGAGTTCAATTTCCAGCAGCCACATGGTGGCTCACAGCAATCTATACCTGTAGTCCCATGGGAGTTGATGCTCTCTTCTGATGGGCAAACACACATACAGACAAAATATCCATAAACATAAATACACAAATAAATTTTGAAGGAAAATCATAGTGAGATTGAGGTCAGCTGAACTATGTAAAATCTTGTCAAAAGAAGAAAAAAAGAAAACACACACACACACAAAAAAAACCCAAATCCACAAAAACAAGCAGAAATGAACCAGCAAGATGGTGCCTGTGTAGATCGAGTAAGTCACTGCCCCTCTCACTAAGGGCTAAACATGCTGTAGATGCCGGACACTTTCAGCCATGTTAGCATCCTGCAACCTAGCAGTACTCTGAAACTCCCCATCTTTGTGCTGCCCTCCAGATGATGTGGGACTGGCTTTTGACCACTTCACCTAGTGTGTTATCCTGACTCCTCAGGTTCCATGGTGGCTGAGAGGTAGACAGAGGTCCATGTCCAGTCAGGAAGGGCTAATTGCACCCTCAGAAGAGAACAGAAGCTTTGTAAATGAAACCTCTTCTAGAAATCTTCCATCTTTCCCATAAACTAGAAATAATAAAAACCCAAAACTGATCATTTATATAACTGCCTTCTAGCTGGCAGGGGGAGGGGTATTCCTTGGGCACATGAGACATCCATTTTCTTTGCTGTCACTGGGTTATCTGTGTGCTATGTAGGTACTCACCCACTAATCAATGTAGTCATTGCTATGTACCTTTGACAATGGTTTGTTGCTAGGGAAACATCTCCCAGATATATAACTGCTCCCCAGAAGCACCTACCCTCTGAACTATCTCCACTCCTAGTGCTTGACTGAGATGCACATCTCTGTGTGGTTCTTGCCCCTTAATGCCCTCAATACAGCGTAGGTAGGACCTTTCCAAACCACAAATTCAGCCATTGCCTGTGAATAGTCCTGCACTAAGCCCTGTTGCCTCTGTTAAAGGGTCCAAGTGCCTGAATGACAGGTCCATGCCTCAGCCCTGCAGCCTCCCCCCTGATAAGGTTAACCTTGCCCATCATAGCAGAGACAACCTTGGGGGCTCCATACTCATTTGATTTCCTTTCAGGGTGCCTAGGTCAAATTTCCTTGAAAACATACCTTTCACAGTCCTCCACCATCAATGACCAGGATGGGCTCAACTGGGTTCAGAGGACATAGTGACTCACTCCTACTATTTCAGATGTTCAGGAGGTTAAAGCAGAAGGACTGGGAATTCATAGCCAGCCTGGACTATATAGGAAATCTGAGGACATGCTGTGCTATAATACTGAGATGGGGCCTTGTGGTGGTTTGAATGAGAATGGCCTCTAGAAGCTTACATGTTTGAATGAGTGCTAGCTGCTGGAAATCTTTTGGAAGGATAAGGAGGTGTGGCCTTGTTGGGAAATGTGTGTCATTGGGGGTGGGCTTTGAGGTTTCAAAACTCCATGTTAGCCCCCCGTCCAACTTGTGGTTATATAAACTCTTATCTACTGCTCCAACACCATGCCTGCCTGCCTGCCTGCCTGCCTGCCTGCCTGCCATGTTATCCACCACACTGGCCTTGGACTCACCCTCTGAAACTGTAACTCCCTCAGCTAAATGATTTATTTTATAAGTTACCTTGATCATGGTGTTTTCTTCACAGCAATAGAAAAGTAACTGAAACAGGCCTCAAAAACAAACAAACGAAGATGTGAGGTTCAAGGACACCCTCCACTCCTGGCTAGATCAAGCCCTTTTTCTGGACTCCAGAGCACACAGTGCTGGTACATCTGAGAAGACTTGTCATGTTGTCTCATACTGTCCTGCTTATCTGTTCCACTCTATTCGAGGGAAGAGGTTGTGTCAATCCTGATTAGCATTATATCCCCAAACCCTAGAAAGGGGAACTGGGGACTTGAGGTCTGACTTAGCGATATCTAAGAGTGCCATATCCAAAGTGCTTCCCATTGGCCAACATGTCGGAAGTGTAACAATCCCTCTCCCTGTTTCTCTCCAACTCTCTCTCTTTCCTTTCCTTCTTCTCTCTTCCTCATATTGTTTTTAGAGACACAAATCTCACTATATATTTCAGCTTGACTTGCAACTGGCCATGTATCTCAGACTAGATTCAAACTTAAGCTCTCCCTGCCTTTAGCCTTCCAGGTACTTAGAATAAAGACCTGCAAACCCTGACAAAGACGTGCAGAACACCATGTCTGGCTGTTTTCATTTTTCAAATACATACAAAATTGGAAGTGCTAACATACTTAACTTGCACTACTCCTTGGCCCCATGCATATGGCTCCATCTATCAACCCCATTCCTCCTCCTGGCAGAAGTAGGCCAGAGTAGCCAATATCCTGGATATAAGGTGGCACGGCCAATGGTAGAAGTGTGAGCAAAAAAAAAAAAAAAACAATTTCCAGAACTGGAAAGGTGGCTCAGGGGTTAAGAGCACTTGCTGCTCTTCTGGAGAGCCCAGGTTTGATTTCCAAAACCAACCTTCCGGCCTACATGAGCATGCATGTGATGCATGTCATCAAAATACCCATATGCATAAAATATAATGATAGTAATGACAGTAACGACAACAACAATAACAATAATAATGGAAACAGTGTCCTTTTTCAATCCCCTTATCTCAGAGGTGAGAAGGTGAAATATACCCAGCACTGTGCTAGGGTCTGGCGACACAGCTGTGGGAATCTTGGCCTCAGAGAGCTTGCCGATTAGCAGAAATCAGTTGCTAAAAAGGTCATGCAGATTCACGGAAGTCACAACTGTAAGCAGGATCACGATGCACGGAGAAGCCCTCATACACTGCTGGGAATGTAAATTCAAATCACCATTATGGAAAACAGCATGGAGGTTCCTCAAAAACATAAAAGTAGAACTACCAGATGATTCAGCAAGCTCACGGGTGGGCGTGTCCCAAGAGGAAATGAGATCAGTATGTTCAGGAGACATCTGCACTCTGCACTTGCTTGTTCATCTCAGCACTGGCCACAGGAAGCAAGAAACAGAACGCACCTACAACCATCAGCTGATAAGCTGGTAAAGAAGACGTGGTACATATGCACAACAGAATCCGATTCGACCATAAGAAAGAAACCCTGCCACATGAGACAACACCAATAGCACTGGAGATCATTATGTTAAGTGGAGGATCATCTCACTCATCACATGTAGTATATGTAATAGTTGATCTCATAGAGGTTGAAAGGTGAATGAATGGTGCTCACCAGAAACCAATGAGAATAAGGAGGAAGGACAGGCAACTACTAATCAGTGAGTCAGGTGTGGTGGTTCAGGCCTGTGATCCCTGTACTTGGAGGCGGGGGCTGAGGCAAGAAGATTAGCAGAAGTTCCAGGCCAGCCTGGATTATAAAGAGATACCCTGTCTCAAAAAGAAGATGGTAATGGTATCAACTACAATGAGGACAAAGAAGGTTGGTCAATGGATACTAAATAACAGGTGGATCAGTCGTCTTGGTGGCAGATGTCAACCTGGGAGAGGGTTGAATGAAGATGCAGGAAGACAGAATTGTAGGGCGGTCTGAGCTTTATAGTAAGTTACAGGCCAGACTAAGGTATGAGACTGTCCAAAAGGGAACAAATTATAGAGAGGAGGGGACTTTCTGGTGTGCTATTACATAGTAGGGCAACTGTAGATAACAACAATATATCGTACATTTTTTAAAAGTGAGAAAAAGGTTCGATGACTCAGTGATTAAGAGCGCTGGCTGCTCTTCCAAGGTCCTGAATTCAATTCTCAGCAACTGCGTGGTGGCTCACGACTGTCTATAAGGGGATTTGATGCCCTCTACTGGCAGGCAGGTGTACATGCAGCAGAACACTTGTAAGTGAAATAAACAAATAGTTTTTTAAAAGGTTAGAAAGAATGTTAAATATTTTCACCATAAATAAACGACAGAAACTTGAGATGGGTTTCTTTAACCTGATGTAAACATTACACAGAGTGGGTGTGGTAGCACATACCTGTAATCCCAGCACCTGGGAGGATGAGACAGAACAGTAAGTTTGAGTCCTGCCTGGGCTACATGGCTAAACTGTGTCTCAAAAACACAAAACAAGGGCTAGAGAGAGGACTCCCTGCTCAAGAGCACTTGTTGCTTTTACAGAGAGCCTGGATCAATTAACAGCACAACTCACAACCATCTATAACTCCAGTTCATGGGGATCTGAGCACCCTGTTCTGACCTCTGAGGGTACCAGGCACAAACATGATGCATATACATGCAGGCAGGGGAAACACTCATACACAACATAAATAAATCTTAAAAAATAACACAAAATAAAATTTCAGGTTAACACTGTTTATAGATGTGCTTCTCAGTTTATTTCAGATGTTAGGTTCGCTAGCTATCATAGATTAGAAAGGTGATAACTTGCCCTCTGACCCCCACACATGCACCATGATGTGTCTAAATGCACACATGCAGAAGCACACGCACACACACACACACACACACACACACAAGTAAATGTAAAAACATCTTTAAACAGTGTATAAATATGTGTTTCAGCACAGCACATGTGCCACGCACACTTTGCGTGAAGGCGGTATCTGAGGCGTAAACTTCAAGGAGTCAGTCTCCTGCCTCTGCATTGTCGCCTGGCACCCCAAACTCAGAGGTGGCCCAGATATGTCCTC
>NC_045030.1:42113484-42114482 GCF_008632895.1 Mastomys coucha
AATCATGAGGTTGCACCTTTTCCATGAGTATCTATGGGCAATTAATAGTTGCTGGGAGAGAGGATTTCTTCAGCGGTGCAGCTACTATTAAGGGGCTGGTGCTCACACATGCTCAAGTAAATAACCCTAATTAAACTCAGTAGGTGCACACAGACAGCAAAGTAGAAGGGGGACTGGTTGATAAGAGGACGTGGACAAATGAGACTGGAAGAGGGACGAGATAGGGTAAGATTTGTCAAAATACTTTACATGCATGTATGACACTGTCATAATGAGCCCAGCAGGGTAGCACACACCTTTAATCCCAGCACTCGGGTTACACAGGCTCACTACATAGTGAGTTCCTAGACGGCCAGGGCTATGTAAATTGTGCTTCTCAACCTTCCTAATGCTGAGATCATTTAGTCCAGTTCCTTATGCTGTGGTGACTCCCAACCATAAGATTATTTTCATTGCTACTTCATGTTGTAGTAACCCCCTCCCAATCATAAAATCGTTTTCCTTGTTCCTTCATAACTGTAACTTTGCTACTGGTATAACTCATAATGTAAATATCTGATATGCAGGATATCTAACATGAGACCCCTGTGAAAGGTCATTTGATCCTCCAAAGGATATAGAGACCCATGTGTCTCATAAAAGCAAAAGTCATAATGAAATTATTATGTGTAATTAATCTATGCTAATAAAATATGAATGGGTTAATAAAAGTGCATGGGGTACCATTGATATATAGACAATTCAGGTGTTCTGAAACTTGCTTTGTAAGCCAAGTTAGCCTCAAACTCACAGATATCTGCCTATCTCTGCCTCCCGTGTGCTGGGATCGAAAAGTGTGCACTACCACACCTGGTTCTGTAATTTTAATGTCTCTATGTATCCATTAAAGATAAATTTGAATTAAAAAATAGGAAGCTGAGACAGAAGGATTGATTCCCATGAGTCTAAGGCCAGTCTGAGTTGCAGAGTGAGATTCTGCCAGAGAGAGAAAGGTGTGT
>NC_045030.1:42114492-42116627 GCF_008632895.1 Mastomys coucha
ATAGCTAGCGAGTTTGGTGCATTGGTGGCCATTAATTCCCTGTTGATTGTTGGTTGGATCAAGTGGAGGTGGAAGTGAGGAGGGAATGATGGAGGCAGTAAGCCCAGGAGACCTACACGGAGGAGTCACACAGGGGAGAAAAGAGAAAGGGCAGGGGCTGGAACAGGTTGCCGTGAGCTCCAGGGCGGGTTCTGTGCATGAGAGTCCCCCAGGATATGTAGTAGGCTGGCCTGCTTGGGCTTTTCCTCACCTAGAGCTCAATTTTTGTTTTTTGTTTTTGTTTTTCTCATCTTTTGAGACAGGGTTTCTCTGTGTAGCCCTGGCTGTCCTGGAACTCACTCTGTAGACCAGGCTGGCCTCGAACTCAGAGATCCGCCTGCCTCTGCCTCCCAAGCGCTGAATTTCAGCACCAGCAGGTTAGCCTCTGAGTCCTGAGGGCTGGGATTTATGGAATGTATAATTAGATCTGCCTCTGCCTCAACTTTTCTTTTCCTTGCCTTTCCCCATTTCTTCCTTCCCTCTCTTCCTTTTCTTTCTTTCTCCTTTTGGTTTTCTTGCTGGAGATAGCAGGGCCTTGCTAAGCACATGTCCTATCCCCATCTCTGCTTCAGCTCTCATTCAACCACATCCTTGCCCCTTGCCTTTTCTGTCAAGTGGGCGCATACTAGGAGTACCTGTGGTATGGGATCATTTTAGGAAGTGAGATATGCCATACAGAGTGCTTACAGCAGCAAGTGCCTTGCACACAGTAAGTGCTTGCTGGGTACTGGATGCTGTTGTTGAAAAAAAAATGTGACCTTGAGTATGGCATGAAGGAGAAATTTCTGGTTTCTTTGAAAACTCAGTTATGTCACGTGATGTTTTTCTGGAAGCTGTCTTGTGAGAGGATGTTTTGCCAAAGCAGACATTGAGAGGGTGTGCGATGTTTAGAAAGAATATAAATATAAGCCCTGCCAAGACATTGAGAGGATGCTCTTGCATTGCTATGCCATGCAACACTTGGCTGGTCTTTGATATCCATGCAATGCTTCGCTAGTCTCTGCTGGTCTTCACTTTGTAGACAGAAACACACTAAAGAACCTCTCCTGGTATGCCAGCTGATTCTTGCTGCTTCCACTGACTGGTGCTGATTTAGCGGATCCTTGTGCTTTCTGTTGGATCATGTCACCACTACTGATTCATGTTTGGTGTTTGCTATTCGAGTAGACTGCTGATATCCTGACAACAAAGATTGGAATTGCCCCCAAATAACTACCTCTAAGCAGGTCCATATCCCCCTTTTCCTATTAACCATCCTTCTCTGCTACCTTTGGTTGGTGGGCTAAAATGGAGGTTGAAGTGTTTAAGAACCCTTATTAAAGTAGGCTTTAACAAATCTAAGCCTACAATGTTATCTACATTCTCCCCTAGCATTTCACTTCTCATTTAATCTTTAGTCATTCTTTGCTTGATCACTTTTATGACTCAAGGTCTCTGCTGCTCACCATGGTAATAATATTTGGTTATGAATATGAGAATTTACCTATTATTTTATCTTTATTAAATTTTGATTGATTGAGTGTTTGTGTGTGTATGTGTGTGTGTATGTGTGTGTGTTTATGCCATGGTGCAAGTCTGGAGCTCATAGAACGGTTTGCAGGCACCATTTTCTCTTTCCATCATGAGCATCATGGGAATTGAACTCACATCGTCAGGCTTGGTGGCAAGTGCCCTTAACTACTGAACCATCTTGCCAGCCTCACCTATTATTTCAATCATTCAGATTCATTGTCAAGACAGCTATGCAAAGGAAGGTGCTTACAAGGGAAGCAAGTATCCCTATCCTAATTTATGGATGAAAGAATTAGGGGTCTAACAGGTTATAACTGAACCATGAACATATAGTAAATAGTTGAGCTGAGGTTTAAACTAAACTCCCGTTTCCATGCATTGACCTGCCCTGGGTGGTAGCCAGTTATTTAAATATCTGCTGGGTGATCCCCATTTGCTGCAATGGTTAAGATGCCCTCTCCACTAGCTTTCAACCCAAGGCATCTTAGCTTTACTCAGAGTAGCGAGTTTTGCTGCCCTCTTGTGGCCAAACCATGCACCTGCCTCAAAAAAGATTTCTTTCTTTTTTTCTTTCTTTCTTTCTT
>NC_045030.1:42116637-42118244 GCF_008632895.1 Mastomys coucha
ACTCTGTAGATCAGGCTGGCCTGGAACTCAAAAATCCGCCTGCCTCTGCCTCCCAAGTGCTGGGATTAAAGGTGTGCACCACCACTGCCCAGCAAGATCTTTCTTGTTATAATTCTTTTCCTCCAGAAAAAGTGTCCCCTAAATTCCATTTCTTTGTGTCACATGGATATATTGTGTGTCATGTTAGGTGGTGTGGATGACATCTGTGGGTGTGGACCTGTGACGGGAACGGATGGGACCAGACGTGCTATCTTCTGCAGGGTCCTCCTGACCAGGTAGCATTTGACCAGGATAGAACAAAGTGAAGAAGTGGACCTCACAAAAGAGTAGAGAGTATCATAAAGGGAAACTGCAGGTACAGCCAGTCTAAGACAGTTGAGGCCTCCTGCTCCAGCCGCCCGAGTGCTGGGATCATAGTCGTGTGCATGCCTAGCTGGGTCATGGGTTTTTGTTTTTTTGGTTTTGTTTTATATTTATTTATTTATTTATTTAATGTACACTGTAGCTGTCTTCAGACACACCAGAAGAAGGCATCAGATCTCATTACAGATGGTTGTGAGCCACCATGTGATTGCTGGGATTTGAACTCAGGACCTCAGAAAGAACAGTCAATACTCTTAACCTCTGAGCCATCTCTCCAGCCCTGGGTCATGGTTTTTAAAGAAGGGAAATAGGGTGACGGCTCTATGCCAGTGATCGTGCTCTTGCCTAGCATGAGGGAGAGAGCCTGGCTTCCATTCCCACTAGCGAGAGAAAGGGAAGAACAGCAGTGTTCTGTAGGTAGAAGGGGAGGCAGAAGCCAGGGAAGAAGGGACATTCCTTTGTGTGAACTTGAACACTTTAGAGAATTAACAGTGAATGTTATCTGCTCCCACAAAATTGCATCTGCAGTTTGGAACTTAGCTGAAATGCTGCCATCCTGTGCCTCCCAGCAGCAGCTGTCCACCTAGCCAAACGGATGCTCTCAGGGAGCTTCTGAAGCAAGAGAGGTCATTTTCAGTGTCCAGTGTCCAGTTTTCAGACAGGAGAATGGATGCTCTGAAAGACGAAATCATTGCCTAAGGTCCCACAGTCTATGAATGGCGACCCTGGACTCCAAACACAAGATCCGTCCCCACTCCACCCCAGCCACCCACTCCAGCCAGCTTTTAAGACCCAAGTTACAAATTCCCCAGGGGAGATCACTTACAAGTGTGGAAATCGGGGTCTCCCCTGGGGAGCAGGGGCTGTGCTTTAGCGCCAGTGGTCAAGTCCAGCCCTTGGCAGCTCCCTTCCATAGTGGCTGCAGAGCTCGCCAGCTGGCAGCCAGCTATGCTTTTGGAGAGGCCCCACTTGGAGCCAAGAACTCCATGAGGGGTTCCACGGGCACTGGGGTAGACAAGCTGCCTGCTTCTGCCCCAGAGAACAGAAGTTGTTATCCTCGCACCATCCTCCGGAGCCAAACTGCTGCCATCTTCGGAAGACCAGCTGTGTGTGTTTGCAAAAGAACATCACAGGGGGACTTGATGTCATGAGCCACTTGAGTATCCAACCAGCTGTGGCCTTGGGGGTGGGGGACGGGTCTCAGGAAGGTGCTAGAGGATATAGGCTGAATTGGACTAGGAGCA
>NC_045030.1:42119705-42123518 GCF_008632895.1 Mastomys coucha
TTAAATGTTGTTCTTATAAGAGTTGCCTTGGTCATGGTGTCTGTTCACAGCAGTAAAACCCTAAGACATGTATGTATGAAATTCTCAATCCATGAAAGAACAACATTGAGGCTGGGGAGATGGCTCAGTGGTTAAGAGCATGGGCTTACTAACTTCTAGAAGATCTGAGATCAGTTCCAGCATCCATTTCAGATGACTCCCAACTTCCTATAATTCTAGATCTAGAGGGGTTTGATGTCCTCTTCTGGCCTCCACAGGCATCCACACACATGTGGCATATGCTTACACAGATGCATGCATACACATAAATAATTTTTAAAAATATAAGATCTTTTTAAAAAATTAAGGTCTTTGTGTAGGTCAAAATCAGTGGACTCAAAGACAGAAATAGAGGATGCACCATTCCATTTGCAGAATTTCTAGAAATACAGTGTAGAATCTTCAACCCTAAGGGTTGCGGAGCCTTTAGAAGTAACCCTCTGTGATGGTTCATATTGATTACTAACTTGACAGTCTAGAATTGCCTAGGAGCCAAGCCTCTCTGGGCATGTTATAAGGGAGGATCTAGATTAGGTTAGTTGAGATGGTAACACCCACCCTCATTTTGTTCAACAATGCTTGGCCCCTGGACTGAATAAAAAGAGAAAGGGGCCAAAAACCACCAGCACTCCTCTCTCAGATTCCTGACTGTCAGCACAATGTGACCAGATGCCTCAAGCTCCTCTGTTTTTGCTTTTCTTGCCATGGAGACCTGTGCCATCAAACTGTGAGCCAACTTAGCTCTTTCTTAAGCTGTTTCTGTCACATGTTTGCCATAGCCACAGAGCAAATTCTTCATACACATTCCAACAGACTTCTGTGTACAAGAACTCCTCCATGAAGCTTGCTAGAAAATACTGATCCAGCAGCTGCTTGAACATCTCCAGGAAGATGAACCTACCGTTTCCATAGCAGCCACTTGCTTCAGAAAATTTATGCTATAGGTTGGACATAAAATAGCCCTGGGGACTGAACAGATGGCTGAGCAGCTAAATACATATGCTGCTCTTTCAGAGGACCAGCATTTGGTTCCTAGCACCCACATCAGGAGACTCGGCCTCCTGTAGATCTAATTCCATCAGATCCAATGTCCTCTTTGGGCCTTCACAGACATACTCACATAAAGAAAAACAAAATAAAATAGAGGTTAGGGAGATGGCTCGGTGACGAGTATTTGCTACTCTTCCAGAGGGCTATCATTTAATCCATAGCATCTATATTGGGTAGTTCCAGGGGATCTAACACCTTCTTCTGTCCTCTGTGGGCACCCAGACACATGTGTATCCATACTTATACACAAAACAGAACAGCTGGCCCGTGGAAAGATGACCAGGAGGGATAGGTGGGGTCAGAGTGGAAGGACTGTAGTGACCGTGGGCCAAGTATGACCTTAAACTTCTGAATCTCCTGACTACACCTCCCAAATTCTGGGATTATAAGCAAGAGCCACCATGCCTGACTTTACCATGAATGTTTTGTCTCACTTCAGGAACAAACCCATGAGACCAAGAGACCATAAACGGAATCCTCTGTGAGGCAGACAAGCACAGTGAATAGCTTAGCAACCAAGGACTGTACTTGTTTTGGTTATAAACACCCTCACTTTTAATAATGTACTTGATGGTCTAGTTCCTTTACCTGTATATATATGATGCTTATGTGCTCATCTTCGAACAATTCACCTAGCAACCACAGACCCATACTTGCTTCAGCCTATATGTGCAACCCTCTCTGAACAACAGAACATGCTTCTCATTCCATAGCAACAATCAAGCATAGTTTCTATTCAAATATATCCCCAATATGTCTGGGTACAAAGAGTGAAAAGTTGATATGGCCTGAACTGGTTTTGAATGCATGTGTAATAAGGCTGAACTGTGGCCTCAAGTGAACTTTTATGGGGGAATCCCCTGCTTACCATCTTGTGCCCATGCATAAGGGTATGCATATATTAAAATCAGATGCTTTATGGCAAGGGACAAGCTCAATAGAGAAATCTACCAACAAAAATAGAGAACCACCCAGACTGTGACTGTTAGTAACCAGCTCCTCCTGCCCATGAACCCCATAAAGGAAGCTCCAAGCAAGACTCACAACCCTGGAGCATCTTCACTCTGGATTAATGATTGGTGTATGAGGGTCCTACTCATTGTGGGTAGTGCCACCCTTGGGCACATGGTCCTGGGGTATATAAGAAGGCTGAACAAACCACAGAATGCAACCCAAGCCAGTAAGGTGAGTACTTCTATGGTCTCTGCTTCAGTTCTTGCCTCTAGGTCCCAGCCCTGACTTCCTTCAGTGATGGATTATGTCCTGAGACTTGGAAGAAGCAATCAACCTATTCCTCCCTAAGTTTTTTGGTCAGTGTTTTATCAAAGCAATAGAAAGCAAACCAGAACACCAAGAAACTAGATACACCCAGCCTGTATCCCAACTACTGATAGCATCCAAAACTGAAAGCCTAAATATATCTTTTTTCCTGTAAGTTTTCTATGGCAGGCATTTTGTCACAGAGTTCAAAAACCGATTGATACAACCCCTATCAGGTTAGGTAGCTCTTCTTAATGGCACAAGTCCAAATCTACGTCTTTATCAGCATCACGTACTGGACCAGGCTCTGAGACTTAAGTAATACAAATTGCTAACTGTTTTTGCAGATTCCAAGCATTCTTTTACAGGCACCCCTTTACAGGATCCTCACAACAGCACAGTGAAGAAACCATTCTTATCCATCACGCCAGTGGGGGGACTGAAGCTAGAGAAGACAGGGTAATTGAGCAAAGGGAGGAGGCCTAGTAAGTGTCAGAGCCATGAAATCAGCCAGCGTCCTGGGTCCAAAGCCCATGGTCACTACAGTCCTCCCACCTATCCACCCTGGTCATCTTTCCATGGGCCAGCCGTTCTGTGTTGTAAAGGCAGCTACCATGCTTGCGATGCATCTTCTCCTTCAGTTAAAGATGTCCAGTGCTATCTGTCATTTCTTACAATGAGGCCCTTTCCTTGCTGGTCCTGCCTACAGATGAACTCCAATCCTTGAGCACAGGACTCCTTCCAATGAAGCCTGACCAGATCAATGGAATACAGGTCTCTTGAGCCTCCACCTCAGACACCAGCTTAGCATTCCTACAGCTTGGGGATCGAAGTCTCATCCATCTGTGAGCTTACTCATTTTTCACTCATACATATGAATAACTTGCGTGGATGTTTGGATCTGTCTTGTTCTATTGCAACAATCTTCTAGGAGTCCTGGGAAACAAGTGTTATGTGAGCTCAGGAAAAAAAAAGAAATGCATTTAATTAGACTTTGAAATGTGTAGACAAATATGAAACCAGCTCTCTAGATCAGTCACACAGGCCCCTGTCTGTTCTGGAAGGAGTGCATCTTCTCCCCCGCCCTCCCCTGGATCTGGGTGGATGAAACCATGTCTAGTTATTGCATCTGCATGTATTTCCAGCAGTTCCAAGTGTCTGGCAGACAGGAAACAAATCAAGTAACTATTCTTCCCAGACTGCTTTTGCCAAACTGGCTGCCAGGGGGCCCTAGAAGTCCTGATGATGCCAGCTGGCACCCAAATGTGTGTCCGAGTCAGGCGAGATTCCTTGGGGAGGAGCTGAACTTGCAAAAGAGCTGAAACCACCTCATGACAGGCAGGGACAACTGCAGGCTTCTGGGTCTTAGAGCGCCCAGTGGCCTGTTGACCCTGACCACTCACCAGCCCAGCGAGGCCAGGTAGTGCTGCTAGCTTCAAATTTGTTCTCTTAAAAAAAAAAAAA
>NC_045030.1:42123788-42126325 GCF_008632895.1 Mastomys coucha
GTGTGCTTGAGGGTGTGTGTGTGGGAGGGTGCTTATTCGAGCCATAAAAAGAGACAACCCAGGAACTGGAGTTAGAGGAGGTTGTGAGCCACCTGCTACGGGTGCTTGGAACAGAACTGGAATCCGCTGGAAGAACAGGAAGTGCTCTTAACCACTGAGCCATCTCTCCAGCCCCAGATGCAGCTTTCTAAGACCACAGAAGGCACAGATGACAATTGCGGACTCAGTGCCAGTAACGACACGGGCCCTATTTCTTGATCTCTAGATGATAAGAAAACATAACCGGCAATGCTTCAAGTGGATATTTCACCAGGTCCTTCACATGTGATTTAGCAAACTCAACATGCACACATGCAGAGTGCCATCAGCAAACAACACCATGCCAGGTGTGATAGCACACTTGGGAGGTAGAGACAGGTCATCTGTGTAAGTAAGAGGCTAGCCTGGTCTACATAGTGAGTTCCAGAACAGAGAGCTACATAGAAAGACTGTTTTTCAAAGAAACCACCAAAAAGCACCAGCTGGCAGCCTCAGGTCATTTAGAATGGCCTCGGTTAGAGGTCCATTGCCTATGGTTTGTGCCACATGAGGGAGCTGTGATCTCCCAGAGGAGCATCCAGAACCCCATGCCCTTGATAGCACCTGTGCCATCAAGGAAAAATGTTAGTGACCAGAATACTGTCATATTGAGTTCCTCTGCATCCGAGATGCCCATCAGCAGTACCACTCCATGAGTCAGTGCACTGAAAGTCCGTAGCACAAGGCGACGATTTCAGAGTGTAAGCTCTGAGCTGAGCCTGAACTAGGGTCCCACTGCCTCACTACATACTAGCTATACAGTCTCAGGCAAGTCCCTTAACTACTCTGTGCCTCAGTTTCTGTACCTGGAAAATGGGGGTGATAATGGGACCAACTGGTAAGGTCTGTCTGAAGGTTTAAAGTTGGAGCAGCGGCTGGCAGGTTGGAAGAGGTGCAAACTTTTAAAAATTGCTTTTATCAGGTTATTCTGTATTTTGTGTTTATGCATAGTATACTTCTGCATATCATGGTGCACACGTGGCAATCAGAGGACAGCTAGTGCCACTTGGTTCTTTCCTTCAACCAGGTAGACTTGGGGATTATACTGAGGTCCTCGGGCTTGGCAGCAAGCACCTTTCCCCACTGAACCATCTTGGCAGCCCTGGCACTAGCTTTTTATCAGTATAATAAAGGCAGGCCTTAAGGGGCTTGGAATAGCAGCCTAAGAACGAAGACATCTTCTCCTGTGCATTCCACTCTGGAGCCATGTTTGCTAATCAAACAGCCCTTAGTTGACCGTTCTGCCTTGTGTCAGACTCTAGCCCGAAGAGAGGTCAGCAGCTGTAGCCCAGCCCTCTGGCACTCCGCTTCACTCCATTCGTACTATGGACCGTCCATGACTTCAGAATGGCAGTCCCCATGGTCTCTAAGTCCTAGTCCCCTATCCACTCCAGTTCTGGTGGCTCAACCTTTGCCTTTTCCCCTGTGCTCATTTTGGGACCCTAACCTAGATGTGGAATTGAGACATAAGTCATTTGAGACCCAATCAAGATTAGGAAATGATAAAGTGTGAGGCTGAGTATTCTGACTCTTGGGGGTACTGTGAGGAGAAACGAGGTTAGCTTAAGATTGTTCAAGCAGAGCTGCGGGGAGAAGAGCTGTGGTGTTTGCATGCACATGGCAGAAGGTAGGAGGGAGATGCTGGAGTCTGGGCACCTGTGTAGACACTTAGCTCCTTAAAGCTCAAATTCCACTTTCTAGAAATGTAGGGTCTGTCCTGTCATGTAGCCGTCAGCTGAATTGTGTGTAAACATAGAAATGGTGATGCTAACCCCAGACTGAGGGCACGGCCCCAGAGAGCAGTACACAGATGCCCTCCGTTAATGGCAGCCAGATGGATAGCACCGCCAGAGAAGCTCTTAAAGTGCAGGCTAGACTGGCTCTTCAATCTTTTGTCATTGAAAATCAAGCACTTGGTTCTTAGAAATGTTTCAAGAGGAATAAGGTCAGACCTCCCTGCCTTTCACAAACCTTCTTCAGGTTCAACTTATGGGAGATCAAATTACTCCCAAACTCGTTGGGGAACCACTCTCAGGCAGCTTCCCTTACATGGCATCAACCACTCTCATTCTCAAAGAGCCAGACCAGGGCCACTGCTGGGATCAGTGCTTCACTAACTGTGTGCAAAGCTTTTGCTTCATCTCCTAAAGTTCCACTGGCAGCAACAGATGATTTTCAAAAATACTTTTAAAAGCCACGAGCCAGGTGGGGGAGCTGTGTGAGGGGGTACTGGGAGGAGAGGGGCACTGATATTGGGATATAAAGTGAATAAATAAATAAATGTTTTAAAAGCCACAAGCCACAAGTAGCAGCTCACGTCTGTGATTTTAGCTAAGGCTGGAGGATTGCCATGAGTTTGAGGCTAGCCTAGTGAGGCCTACATAGTGAGTTCCAGGCCACCCTTGACTAGAATGAGAAACACACACGCACAGAGAGAGAGAGAGAGAAAGAGAGAGAGA
>NC_045030.1:42127675-42131283 GCF_008632895.1 Mastomys coucha
TATATGTGTGCCTGTGGAGGCCAGAAGAAGATATTGTATTCCCTGGAGCTGGAGTTACAAGGAGTTGTAGGCCATCCAGTGAGGGTGCTGGGAACAGAATTTGGATTGTCTGCAAGAGTAGTTCATTTCTCTTAACAGCTGAACCATCCTTTCTCCAAGCCTGACAACACTGTCCTTATAAAGCTGCTGTGAGGATCCAGTGACATAGAAACATGGAGGACAACACCCTGCCTGGCACACAACTAACTTATACTAGGGATGCTGCTTGTGGAGCAGAAATGGCAGGCTGTTCTGTATATTGTTTTGGAGACAATGCATTTTGGGTCTGTCTGTTGGGTAGGCCACTTCCCAGAGGCTCTACTAGTAGCTGTCTCCTAAACACATGAGGGGCCTGAAGGCTTAGCACTGGGTCACTCACATAGCATTGCCCAACCTTGCTCTAATCCTAACCCCTACTCTGTCATACTCTAATCTAGAGGGAAAGCACTTGCTGATGAGACAATATAATTAAGAAATGTTTCTCCACTCTAGTGTCAAGACCAAACCAAACCAAACAAACAAACAAACAAAAAACAGAAATATGTGGCTGAATTAACCAGAAGGAGCAGAAGCGCTGAAGTCAAACAGAAGCTGTGAACATGGCCCCATCACACCCTAATGCAAGCTCCTGACTTCCTTTCTTCACTCGTACCCAGTCACCTTATCTATTCTTGTTTTGTTGCTTGAGATAAGAGGATGGCTGTATATCCCAGGCAAGTCTGGACCTCAATATGTAGTTCAGGCTGGTTCAAACTCAAGGTCCTCCTGCCTGGACACAATTACTAAGATTACAGGCATGTGCCCCATGTCTATTCATGTAATCTGGAAAAATGGCCTCAATGTAGTAGTAAAACAATTGTTTCCAAAAAGTATACAAGAAAAGATTTGTTGAGGCATGGGAAGAAAATATTAGGAAACCCTACTTAAATGTATTTGGTAGCCTAAATAAATAAATAAATAAATAAATAAATAAATAAATGCTGGAGAGATGACTTGGCAGTTAAAAGCACTTGCTACTCTTGCAGAAGACCTGAGTTTGGTTCCCAGAATCCATGTTTGGTGGCTTACAACTGCCTGCAACTCCAGCTCCAAGGGATCTAGTACCTTCCATATAACCTCCATGGGCACCTGCACACACATATGCACATACTCTAACCCAGATAAATACATATACATACATAAATGAAATAAATCATATATATAATGTACCCAAAACCTGGGTTGCCAAAGGTTCCCTTACTCAATCCCTTGTAAGATGGTCATTGCTAAACAGAATGAAGGGCGACCAGAAGTGACTACATCAAAGTTGGAAGCCCATTCTCTTTCATTTTATTTTTAGCATATCCCAAGGGTTATGCAACTTCTGTTTTGGGTCTATGAATTCACAATTTATATTCTGGTTTTACTTACTCCTGGTTTACCTAAGCCAGTCCCCTCCAAAGGAAAAGTGCCTTGAAAAGATTCCTACTGGGAAAGCACAGCCTACATGAGATGGTATGAAGAACACAGTGAAAGTGGGCAAGACAAAAATGATAGAAAGGGCATGGCTCCCATGCCTGTCTTAGCTCTCCAGTGGCCCCATTACAAAGCAAAAGTAATAAACAAACTGGCTCTGATAAGAAGTCAGCTGGCTATGGTGGCACACAGCTATGATCCAGATCTTCAGGGGGAAGCAGGAGGACCAAGAGTTTGAAGCCAGGTATAATGGCTCAGCAGATAAGAGATGCTGCCATTAAGCCTGCTAACTTTTTTCCAAGATAGGGTTTTACTGTATAGCCCTGGCTGTCCTGAAATCTGCTCTGTAGACCTGGCAGTCCGAGAATTCACAGAGTTCTGCCTCTGCCTCCTGAGTGTTGGGATTACAGGCATGTACCACCACTATCTGGCTGCATGCTGATTTTTAAGCCACAGTATATACATGTTCAGGTGTGTGCATGCACACACAATAATAATATACAGCTTTTATATTCACTATTTTATTTTAAATATCATAAAATGCTTCTTACCAAAGAGCATTACAGGGCCAGAGAGATGGCTCACCAGTTAAGAGCACTGACTACTCTTCCAGAGCTCCTGAGTACAATTTCCAGCAACCAAATGATGGCTCAAAACCATCTGTAATGGGATCTGATGCCCTCCTGTGACATGTAGGTATATATGCAGGCAGAGCATAAAATAAATACATAAATGAATACATAAAATAAATAAATAACTTTAAAAATAGAGCATTACATTTTGCACATTACTCTAAGTGCCAGGGATATGGGGACTATTACTTTCCTCCCTGTCCTGCCCCAGTGTTACAGCATATTGCCAGCAAGAATAAACAAAAAATAAAATATATTCACTCTGTTGCTGTTCCAAACTCTCAATGACCTTCCCTGACCTCTATGTGCAAGGTACTAAAACATTGCACCTGGTAAACAGCAACACTTTCCGTACAACTCAGATGCAGAACACCTATGAAGCAGAGGGAGGCTGGCTTTCTAAACAGAAACAGAAGTAAAGATTCAGGACTCCTTTAGTTTTCCACCAATCTTAAGAAAAGCTTTTCAGAATACTGCTTCACACTATTAAAAAAAAAACTATCTTGAATTAGGATCTCTTGACATCTGTTTACTACATCATGCTGGTGTGCAGGAAATACTGTGTGTCTTAGTCATTGTTCCATTGCTGTGAAGAAACACCATGACCAAGGTGACTCTTATAAAGGCAAGCATTAATTGGAGGCTTGCTTAAAAGTTTCAGAGATTTAGTCCATTATGGCAGGGGGCATGGCAGCACGCAGGCAGACAAAATGCTGGAGATGTTCTACACCTGGATCCATAGGCAGCAGGCAGAGAGACACTGGATCTGGCTTGGGCTTTTAAAATCTCAAAGCTTGCCTACCCTCAGAGACACACTTCCTCCAAGAACGACACACCTCCTCTAACAAGGACATACCTCCTCCAACAAGGACATACCCCCTCCAACAAGGACACACCTACTTCAACAAGGACATATCTAATTTTCCAAACATTTCATCAACTGGGGACTAAGCATTCGAATATTTTATAAGTCTATGTGGGCCATTTTCATTCAAACTACAACAGTATGTGTTCTGTATGTGTTCCTATGTTCCAGTAATGGTAATGATCGAATTTTTGGATCAAGGCTCATCAATTTTGATTGAAGCTCCTGACTCATGACAGATTTGTTAAATCCACTGACTACCTTTGCCAATAATAGATCTGGCCAAATCTTTGGGAGTAGTTACTTGTGTAATAATAATAGGTCCTTCAAGATCACCATATGAGCCACAAACAAACCCCTGTATAGGAATAAACATATTGAGACCTACCCTGTGGCATATAAGCCATCTGCCATTCTGATGGGCTCCTTGTATGATGGGCAGTCCTAAATTTCATCAACACTGAACCCCAACCATGCTGGTAGTGGTGAAAAAAGAGGAAGATTCCAAGCTCTGTTCCTGCCCCAACCACCTCAACCAGGGAAGAGGAAGTCCACATATAATATATAATATATATACATATATTATATATATACATATACACACACACACACACACA
>NC_045030.1:42131454-42132377 GCF_008632895.1 Mastomys coucha
CTTGCACTGAAGCAAGATACACAATTCCACCATCTTCATCCATGTTTCTAGAGCTTTTCATGCTTGCTCCTCTGCCATATCTTCTGCAGGGCCTTTACCAAATTCACCATTGCTTTCAGTAGTTGGGAGAGTTTCTTCTGGCTGTTCAGTTTCCATTTTTCCTGGATTAAATGAATACACCAATAGGGCATAATCGAATGGGAGACAAGCATGATGATGATGCCTGTTAAATACAATTTACAAGAAGAGCTTAAGGCCATCCTCAGCTATATAATGAGTAGACCAGCCTGGGCTACATAAGAGACCCTGTCTCAAAAAAAAAAAAAAAAAAAAAAAAAAGCCAAGAAAGAAAGAAAATTGTGATTTTTTTATTCCAATAAAGATACTCATTTAATGCCTCTTTTTTACCCCAGTGTTAAAGGTAAATCCCAGGTCTGGTAAATAATGCTGGAGGTATGTGCTGTACCATTAAGCAGCCCCTACTGAGCTCTGAAGTTTTAGCTTAGTAACCAAAAGACAAACGTTCACCCAGCCCTTTGGGGATACATGTATTTTGCTTATCATTGTTAAAGTAGTCAAAATAATGTCCACAAAACACTGTGGTGACAAACTGAAATACATGCCTTTGTCAGAAAACACTGCTGGGAGGCATCTCAAATTGTTGGTGATGACTCAAGCAATCAGTATTATACTGCAAGACAGCATGGGAAGTGTTACCTGAAGCTAAGAGAAATATCTCTAAAAATCCAGATGTTTGTTCTTTTTTATTCACTAGACTCTATTCAGTTGATGAAATCCTCAACACACCACTTTTCTGGTCTACACCACTTCTCCAGTCTAAGGGAAACATAAAGGAGCAGATATATTATGATCAAAAATGATTGTTTTAGCCGGGCGGTGGTGGCACACGCCTTTAATCCCAG
>NC_045030.1:42132758-42137768 GCF_008632895.1 Mastomys coucha
TTGTTTTACACATAGAAAAACTGAGCAGGAAGTTGCTATGACTAGTAGAATGAACACACACACACGTAATACAAATTTATAACACTAAACCTCAAAGTACAGAATTTTTTTATTCTGATGAAGTTCTGTACTACCAGGATTTCTCACCCACCCAAGAAACAAAGATGTTAAAAACCAAAATGTAGGGCTGGAGAGATGGCTCAGCAGTTAATAGCACTGGCTGCTCTTCCAGAGGTCCTGAGTTCAACTCCCAGTAACCACATGGTGGCTCACAACTATCTGTAATGAGATCTGATGCCCTCTTCTCTTCTGGCTTTCAGGCATACTTGCAGGCAGAATGCTGTTTACGTCTTTAAATCTTTAAAAAGTGTGCAACTCAACAATATGATTCAAGGTACAGAATTAAGAACTTATCAAAGTGTAGTATCGCATGCCAACAATCCCAGGCCTCAGGAAGATGAGGCCAGGTTAGGGTAACAGAAAATTCCAGACCAGCCCTTGCTTAAGTGCAGGCTACACCAGCCAAAAGAACACGTAGGGGGACTCAGGTGGAGATGCACTGCTGGACTAGAAGCCATGGCAGCCTACAGAATTGTAGCCCCCAACTCAGGTGGAGACCCCCTGCCCAACAACAGGCATACTGGCTTCCAGAAGTCCGGCCTCTGATTCAGGCAGAGAGCCCCTGCTTAACCACAGGCTACACAGACTGGAAGACCAGAGAGAAAACCAAAAGCAAGGAACAAAACACCCGTCCAACAAAGACAAGCCCAGAAATCAGTAACTATGCCTATAATCACCCCAAACCCAGATACCTGGATGCCAGCATAAGAACACAAGCAACAGCAGCAAGGGTAATATGACACCACTAGAGCCCAGCTAGCCTATGACAGCAAGTTCTGAATATGCTCAACACAACTGAAGCACAAGAAAAATCATAAAACCAACTTTATGAAGATGATAGAGCTGCTTAAAGAGGAAGTGAGTACTATCCCTTAACAAAAGCAAGGAAAAGACAAATAGTTGAAAGAAATGTTTAAAAGTGTTCAAGATCTAAAAATGGAAATTGAAGCAATAAAGAAAGCACAAACTGAGGGAATCCTGGAGTTGGAAAACCTAGGGAAGAGGACATGAACTAAAGATGCAAGCATTACCAACAGAACACAGGAGATGAAAGAGAGAATCTTAGGTGTAGAAGAAATTGATACAGCAGTCAAAGAAAATTTTAAATCTAAAAAATTCTCGACTCTGGGCTTGAGAGATGGCTCAGTGGTTAAGAGCACTGACTGCTCTTCCAGAAGTCCTGAGTTCAGTTCCCAGCAGCCACATGGTGGCTCACAACCATCTGTAATGGGATCTGATGCCCTCTTCTGGTGTGTCTGAAGACAGCTGCAGTGAACTCATATACATAAAATAAATAAAATCTTTTAAAAAATTAAAAAAATATTCTAGACTCAAAACACCCAGGAATTCTGGGACACTATGAAAAGACCAAACCTAAGAATAATGGGAATAGAAGAAAAAGAATCACAGCTCAAAGACCTTGAAAATACTGTCAACAAAATTATAGAAGAAAAATTTCCTAACCTAAAGAAGGAGATGCCTACAGTCATACAAGAAGCATACAGAACATCAAACAGACTGGACTAGAAAAGAAAGTTTTCCCCCACCATATAATAATAATCAAAGTATTAAACATACAGAACAAAGAAAGAATATTAAAAGCAGTAAGGTAAAAAAGACAAGTAACATATAAAGGCAGGCCTATCAGAATTATGGCAGATTTATCACCAGAGACTATGAAAGCTAGAAGATCCTGGGCAGATGTCATACAGACCCTACAAGAACACAAATGCCAGCCATGACTACTATACCCAGCAAAACTCTCAATTACCATAGATGGAGAAAACAAGATATTCCATGACAAAACAAAATTTACACAATATCTTTCCACAAATCCAGCCCTCCATAAGATACTAGATGAAAACTCCAACCCAATGAGGATAACTACATCCAAGAATTCACAGGAAATAATTAGTTCCATAGCAGCAAAAACAAGGAAAGCACACACACACACACACACACACACACACACACACACACACACAGAGACTAACACCGACACCAAAATAACAGGAAATAACAAACACTGGTCATTAACATCTCTCAACATCAGTGAACTCAATTCCCCAATAAAAAGACACAGGCTAACAGAAATGGATGAGAAAACAGGATCCATCATTCTGCTGCATACAAGAAACATACCTCAGTGATAAAGATAGCTATTACCCCAGTATAAAGGGCTGAAAAAATTTTCCAAGCCAATTTACCTAAGAAACAAGCTGGAGTAGCCATTCTAATATCTAATAAAACAGACTTCAAATCAAAATTAATCAAAAGAGACAGGAAGGACACTTCATACTCAAAGGAAAAATCTATCAAGACAGTTTCAGTTCTGAACATATATGCCCCAAACACAAGGGCATCCACATTTGTGAAAGGAACATTGCTAAAGCTGAAATCGCACATAGAGCCCACACATTAATAGTGGGAGACTTCAACAACCCACTCTCACCATTTGAAAAGTCATCCATACAACAACTGAACAGAGAAACAATGAAACTAGCTTACATTATGAATCAAATGAACCTAACAGACATGTATAGAATATTTCACCCAAACACAAAAGAATTTACCTTCTTCTCAGCACCCGATGCAACCTTCTCCAAAATTAACAATATACTCAGGCACAAAGCATGTCTTGGCAAACACAAGAAAACTGAAATAACCCCCTCCATCCTATCAGATCACCACAGACTAAAGCTGGATTGTAACAACAGAAACAACCGAAAGCCTACGAACTTATGGAAACTGAATAACACTCTACTCAGTGACCACTAGGTCAGGGAAGAAAGAAAGACATTAAAGATTTTCTAGAATTCAATGAAAATGAAGCCACAACATACCAAAATTTATGGGAGACAATGGAAGCAGTGCTAAGAGGAAAATTCATAGCACTAAGTACCCTCATGAAGAAACTGGCGAGATCTCATAACCAGCAACTTAAAAGCACACACCTGAAAGCTCTAAAACAAAAAGAAGTAAATACACCCAGGAGGAGTAGAAGGCAGGAAATAATCAACTCAGGGCTGAAATCACTGCTCTATTGTTTGTGAAGAGATACTATGACCACAACAACTCTCATAAAGCATTTAATTGGGGCCTGCTTCAGAGATTTAGTCCATTGTCATCATGGTGGGAGCAGTGCTGAGAGCTACGTCCTGATCAGCAGGCAGAGAGGCAGAGACACTGAGCCTGGAGTGGGCTTTTGAAGGTGCTGCAATCAGAGGCATACAGCAGCACATTCAGAATGCTCTGTGGCTTTTGAGTCAGGTAGCTTTGGGCACATCACTTGGCCTCCCTCAGTCCTTGTCTTCTATACAAACATCATTGGCTTGTTGCCTAGGTTAAAAAGATCATTAAAAATACAAAAGAGTCAGGACCCAGACTGGAGAGATGATTTCAGTAATTAAGAAAGGCACCTGCTGCTTTTTCAGAGGACATGGGTTCAGTTCCCAGCATCCACATTGAGGTGGCTCCCATTTGCCTGCAACTTTAGTTCCAGGGAATCTAATGCCTTCTTCTGGACTCTGTGAGCACTGAATGCATGTGCTACATAGACATACATGCAAGCAAAACACATTTGCACATAAAGGTTATTTGCACATGATAATTATTTTTTTCTTACCAGGTGGTGGTGCACGCCTTTAATCCCAGCATTTGGGAGTCAGAGGCAAGTGAATCTCTGAGTTCAAGGCCAGCCTGGTCTACAGAGTGAGTTCTAGAACAGCCAAGGCCACACAGTTAAACTCTGTCTTGGAAAAAAAATTATATATACATACATACATACATATACACACACGTGTATATATCTCCAGGATCTTAATTGAGGATAAGGGTGGGGCCTGAGGTGGGAGAATCACTTGAGTCCTGGGGTTCAAGACCAGTCTAGATAATAAAATTAATATTAAATAATAAATAATAATAAAATAAAATTTTAAATTAAATAAAATAAAAAATAAAAATAAAATAAAAAATAAAAATAAATAAATAAATAATAAAATTGAGCAGAGAGGGCCGAGAACATAGCTCAGTAGTAGGACACGCTTGCCTAGCAATTGTGAGGACCTGAGTTCAATCTCCAGTCCTACAAACACACACACATACTCAAAAGAAAGAAAAAAAGAAAACTGTTTTAAAAAATTCTAAAACAGTACTATTCCAAGCCTTAAACATCACAGAAGTCATTATTTTTTCTTTCTTTCTTTCTTTCTTTCTTTCTTTCTTTCTTTCTTTCTTTTTATTCTCTCCTGCTCCCTCCAGCCCCGCCCCCTCTGGCCCAAAGATTTATTTATTTTTACATATAAGTACACTGTAGCTGTCTTCAGACACCCAGAAGAGGGCATCAGATCTCATTACAGATGGTTGTGAGCCACCATGTGGTTGCTGGGATTTGAACTCAGGATCTTTGGAAGAGCAGTCAGTGCTCCTAACCACTGAGCCATCTCTCCCGCCTCCCAGAAGTCATTTTTCAGTGATAGGGTTGTAACTCAAGGCCTTACACATGCCAAACAAGCGTTTGACCACTGAGTTAAGGCCTAGCTCTTGAGTAAAATGACAAACCACCCATTATCCTTTCCCTCTCCAGATGGTTCTCTTCTTCAGGATGACACCTATAGTTATTACCATAAGTTCTGGCAGTAGTATCCCCCTTCCTTGCTTCTACCTAAAAGCCAAGGGTGAGCAGCCCCGGGCATGCTACGAGCCTGCAAAGCCCCATACCCAGGCTAAAAGAGCACCGACTGCTTTTCCGAAGGTCTGAGTTCAAATCCCAGCAACAACATGGTGGCTCACAACCATCTGTAATGACATCTGATATCCTCTTCTGGAATGTCTGAAGACAGCTACAGCGTACTTATATAAAAAAATAATTAATAAATAAACAATAAATCT
>NC_045030.1:42138390-42138793 GCF_008632895.1 Mastomys coucha
GATTATATCACCTTCTACTCCGAGTGGCCCCAGCTCACAAGCTTAAACTTTTGTATGTGTGTGTAAAAGAATAGAGGAAGATAATATCAAAGTACTGGGAAAATACAAAGTATGGCTTGATTATAGTCTATAAGGAAAAATATTGAAAATGAGATCCCTGGTTGGCTAAATGGCTCAGTGGGCAAAGGTGTTTGCTACCCTAGATGATACAAGCAGATGAGCTGAGTTCAATCCCCAGGACCACAGAAAGGTGGAAGAATAGAACCAACTCCACAACATTATTCTTTGATCTCCATACCCACACTGCAGCATGTACACTCTTTCATGTACTTGAGTGCACACACACACACACACACACACCATACATACATACAGTAAATAAAAAATAAAAAATTAAAATTTT
>NC_045030.1:42138899-42144740 GCF_008632895.1 Mastomys coucha
GAGAGAGAGAGAGAGAGAGAGAGAGAGAGAGAGAGAGAGAGACTACCACCACCACTCAAACATTTATTCTGGGACACTCTGTGTTAGCTACATTTCTTTTGCTGTAACAAAATACCATGGGCAATGTAACTTATAACTGGGGCATATAATTTTGGTGGGTTAGAGTCCATGGTGTGACAGCGAGAAGATCTGAGAGTGTTCATCTTTTTTTTTTGAGACAGGGTTTCTGTTTAGCCCTGGCTGTCCTGGAACTCACTCTATAGACCAGGCTGGCCTCGAACTCAGAAATCTGCCTGCCTCTGCCTCCCAAGTGCTGGGAATAAAGGCGTGCACCACCACCGCCTGGCGAGAGTGTACATCTTCAAATACAGAGATTGGAAGGGGAGTGGCATAAAGACCTCAATGCCCACCGCTGGCGAAAAGCTCCTCTAACAAAGCCACACCTCCTAATCCTTCCCAAGCAGTTGCACCAACTGGGGACCGAGTAGTCAAACGTGTGAGCCTATGGAATATATTTCTATTTGAACCACTATGTACTCATACACACACGGTGTGGAAAAACAGATTTTTATCTCACTAAGAATCATATGACATTATATCTGGATTTCATGGTGCACATTTTAATCCCAGCACTTGGGAAGCAGAGGCAGGCAGATCTCTGAGTTTTAGACCACACAGGACATTAGTGAGACCCTGCCATTCCCCCCCCCCCACTCCCAAATCTTTTGGCATTGGCATAGGTCTTTGGGGGGGAAAAACCCTACATCTGCAGTCTCTAGAATATGCTCCATTCCCCCTTTGACAGACACTCTGGGAGTCTGAGAGATTTACTTACCATATTCTACACATCTTCCTCTTGCCTGTTGGGCACTAATCAATTTTCAGAACCTATAAAGTGCACTGTCAAATTCCATTGCCATCCTAGGCTACACATGTCTTTGACTTTACTCTAGGACCAGTGTCCCTGAGACGCTGTATGTAAATTAGCTAGAGTCACCGATGCAAGCTTCTAATCTCAGTACTTGAGAGGATGACTCACAAAGAATTAACAAGTTTGAAGACAACCTGGGCTACATAGTGAGGCTCTTTCTCAAAACAACAGACTACTTTTATTGCAAGGTATTGTGACCTACACCATAATCTCAAAACACAGTGGAATGAAGCAGAAGGATCTTGAAGTCAAAGCCAGCCTAGACAACATGGCTCGAGCCTCTCTAACTCCTCTTCATTGTAGTACAGGATTCATAGCTAAAATCACGGAGGCATTAAAGGTGTGTGTGATGGCTATTCCTGGTTGCCAACTTAACTACGTCTGGAATGAACCGCAGTCCAGAAATGGAGGCACCTGTGATCTAGATCTTGAGGCTGGAAGACAGTGGCTTTTGATCCAGATTTTGACATAGAGTAACGATGTTGATCTAGATCTTGAAACATAGTGGCCATGAAAAAGCCTAGGGGCCCAGACAAGATAGTACATGTCTTTAATCTCAGAAGAGAGGCAAGCAGATCTCTGAGTTCAAGACCAGCCTGGGACATCGCAAATTCCAAGTCCAGGTGTGGTGGTACACACCTCTAATCTGAGCTACACCTTCTGCTAGAGGCCTACAGAAGGACATTGGAAGAAGGAAGATTCACTTTTCTTCTACTGCTTGCACTTACTTGCCAGCACATCTGTTGGAGCCTGGAATCTTCAGGATTCCAGCTTATAGAGGAGACCACCTGAAACACTTAGCTTCGTGGGAGTGGGAGTGAGCAAATACTAGATTTTTGGACTTCTCATTTAGAACTGCCCATTGTTGGGTGAGTTGGACTGCAGACTGTAAGTCATTACAACAAATTCCCTTAATAGAGAGAGACATCCCATAAGTTCCATGACTCTAGAGAACCCTGACTAATACAGTATTCCAGCAACAGCAACACAAATTACCCATCTCACAGTCACCTGGAAATAGAACTCAACAAGAGCATGCGTGGCATGGGTGTGTTCTGCTGGGCAGGCGCCTGCCTTTGCCATCTTTGAGCAGGAACTAGAGATATTATTAATGCTGATAGGAAGGGAGCTAACTGCTTGCCTAGTGACAAGGACAATTAATAGTCCCAGCGCTCTTCCATCCAGCATTCTCCATGCTGGCATTTTGATTTAAAGAAAATATTGCTGCAGCTGTTCACATATTCTGGAAGTATGTGTGTGCGCATGCATGTGGTTTGGTGTTTACAGATTTGGGGTTATGGAGGGGAGTTTCCAGAGCAACAGAATAGCTGCTTGTCAATCGGAGCTCATTTTGAAAATGAAAGCCTGCGAGCTTAGAAGTCCACCTTGGGGCTTGGCCTGGGTTGGGGCCGGGTCTTTAAGTAGTTCACAGAAGAAGCAAAGAGGTAGCTTTGGCCATTTGGCTCAAGGAAAAATCAACGTAACCACTATTTTTCTTTATTTTTTTTATAAATTCAGCAAATCAATGAGTTGCTGTGTCCTGCAGATTTGGTGTGATGCAGCAATACGATACGAGTTGGCACGGACTCCTCCAAACTCACACGGTCATACACACAAAATCACAGTTTCCTAGGCTGCCAAACAAAAGCAAAGTAGCACCTATTTCTTTCTTCTGCAAATCCAGAGTATGCACAAAGATAGTTTGGTACAGTCACCAAACAGTTCAGAGGTCAACTGAGCTGTCTGAGAAAGAAGGGAAATATAATAGGTAATACCCTCTACGCTGGGTGACAGTGGAGTCATAGAAACAGGGGGGGAGAAATAAGAGGATCATTCTGGGCGGGGACAGAGGAGGCTGGCTGGATAAGGTGGCTACTGAGACTGATCTTAAAACTTGAAGAACTTTACCAGACGCAGTGTGAAGGAAGGGGGAGGCTGGGGCAGGGGGATTGCTGAGAGTTCCAGACCTGTCAGGACTATGCAGTGAGTTCCAGGGTAGCCGGAACTATGCGAGACAATCCTATCTCAAAACCAAAACACAGCCAGGCATGGTGACAGAGGCATATAATTCCACCACTTGGAAGGTGGAGGCAGGAGGATCGGGAGATCAAAGCCAGCCTGGGTTATATAAGACCCTAATATCCAAAGCACCCAAAATTAACAAATTAACTTAAAAGAGAGGGAGAAAGGAGGGTGGCCTAGGCAGCGAAGGGCAAGTGAGAGATAAGGGAAAGCTTCAGCCAGGCCTGGCTCGGCCATTTGGCTGCAATTTGGTGCTTGTGTGAGTACGTTGCAGCAGATAAACCTGGCTTGAATGGCAGTGTCTTGGTGCCAGAACAAAGGCTACCGTGTCACACAAACTTACTCTGCTACTTCCTGCTGGGTGACCTTGGGCAAGTGGTCTAAGTTCTCTGCAAACTGAAAGCAGGAATCATTCTTTGCCCCTAAGACCATAGGGGAGAAATAAGAAGTAAACGCCTATCAAGCATCTGGCAGTGTCTAGTACAGAGTAAATATTTTTAAAAGTAGGTTAAAATTCATATACTGTCACAAAAAGAACACTCAAGATATTTAGAGCTGGCCCTAAATATTTGAACAGTAAGGAGGAAAAGTCACTGTCTGACACTGTCCATGACTGGTGCCACTGTAAGTCCCAGATGAGAGCGCTGGCTTGGCCTCAATCGCCACCCATCCTGATCTGGACTGCTTGAATACTCTGGCTTCCGCCTCTTACTTCTCCTAACATCATATTCCAAACACATCCTGAATGTGTTTGGAATATGGCTGTGTCCCTCCCAGGTTCAAAAGCCTTTTGTAGCTCCCTCTAGCTTAGAGGCAGAGTTCCTTAACACTGTGGGGGGAGGGGGAAGAACTGTCTCAAGGGACGGGCACCCCTGTAATCCCAACACTTGAGAGGAAGACAGAGAAAGATCAGAAATCCAACATTATTGTTGGCTACATATTGAGTTCCAGGCCAGCCTTGGCCACGTCAGACCCTGTCTCCAAAATATAAGAACTGTTGCCTCTCGGGACTGGAGGTGGAGAGGTTCACCTGTAGTTCGCGGACAGCCTGTTTCAAATAAAAACAAAATACTGTTTCAAAATAAAAACAAAAATCAAGCAAACAGACAAAGAGAGTAGTCTAATGTTGGAATGAAAAGATAAGGTGTCCACCTTTTTTTAAAAAAATTAGAAGCTATGCGTTCACTAACATCCGCAAGTTTCTTAAGGAAATAATCAGAGATGAATGAAGCTCTAAAGAGGACAGCTATGTGTCTGCGGCGCTGGGTCCGACTCACCTACAGATGCTTTCTCAAACTCACCCAGAGAAGTACTGAAGGAAGAAGGCAGAGTGAGGCAGAGATCTGCTCTAGGGAATACCTCTCCAACCAGATCCCCCGGTCTCAAGTTTCTCAGCAGGAATCCCCGACAGCACTCCTGCTGCAGCGGCGCAGAAGGTCAAGGTTACAGAAAGAGCTGGATAGACGAGCCTGAGTCAGAGCGGCCAGGCTGCCTCCCTGAAGCCTTAGGGAAGAAGGAGCACAGGGACAAAGTGCAGAAAGATTCCTGACGCTAAAAGGGTGAAAGAAGAAAGGGTGGGGAGCGATCGCCCCTGATGCTCCAAGATCGCGTTCCCATAGACTATGACTGGCAGTCAGCTCGGTTCCCAGACGAAGAGGCGACCTGGGGCCACTTCACCCCAGCAGCTTCAGGGATGCTGAGAACCGGAGTGACCAGAGCACCACATACCCGCCCCACACTTTTCCTAGTTTGCCAGCCAGGTGCGGGAGGCCCGGCTACCGCCTCACCTGGCCTCTTTGGAGTGGAGCGGGTCGCGTCCTGAGGTCGTCGCGCTCTTGGTACCCAGAATGGAGACGCCTGGCCGATGCACTGGACGCAAGTGGACGGTCCACCCCTCCACGCCCCCCACCGCCCACAACCTCTCCTGGCTTGTTCCCTCCCACCGGTCCTTCTCCTCCCCTTCTTCGCTCCCTCCCTCGGAGTCCAGTTGCTCAAGACGCTTCCTTCCCCACAGCCAGCTCCAGTTCCTCTCCCTGTGGGGCCCTTGGAAGGCCAACGAACACTAGACTCCGGAGCCACCCGGGCGGCAGCTGGAAGAGCATGGCCCAGGCCCTAGAAGACTGGAACCCGCTGCCCGAAACCTCGAACGGGTCAGCCGAGTTGAAGGCGCCCAACGCCCCGCAGATCCTCTCCTGCAGAATGGACAAAGGTAGCCTTGGCAGGTCCGAGGGCCAAGCCTTCGCGGACAGTGCCAACCCGTCCCGAGAGCGAATGTTCCACCGCGCCCTGACGGTGAACGGGGTAAACGGGGTGCGCCGGCGTGGGGCGTTGTGGGAGCTGCTGCGGCTGCAGGGGGCGGCTCCCGCTGGGTGGCTGTCGGAGGAGCACTTGAAGCCCGCCGTGCCCGAGTCCCGCCGCTCGAGCGGACAGGGCAGCAGTCGAGTGTGCCTTGAGCCGCGGGAGCACGCGTGGATCCTGGCGGCCGCCGAGTGCCGTTTTGAAGAGTTGCTGGAGATGCTGGAGGCTGAGCCCAGCTTGCTGATGCGGGCTGACCCGATCACGGGCTACAGCGTGCTGCACTGGCTGGCCAAGCACGGGCGCCACTTGGAGCTCATTCTATTGCACGATTTTGCCAGGCGCCAGGGGCTGCCGTTTGATGTGAGCGCCCCTGGCAGCGGTGGCCTCACGCCACTCCACCTGGCCGCTCTGCAAGGACATGATATGGTCATCAAGGTGCTGGTGGGAGCCCTGGGTGCTGACCCCTCGCGTCGAGATCACAGTGGCAACCGACCTTGTCACTATCTGCGGCCCGGTGCTTCTCTGAGCCTCCTGGACCTGTCCGGGGCAGAAGATTGGGAGATAGAACGCCACAGGGAGCTCAAAAACGC
>NC_045030.1:42144750-42146101 GCF_008632895.1 Mastomys coucha
CAAGTGCTTCGCGCCTCAAGTCCTTGGGAATACACCACAAAGAGGCGTCCCAGCCAGCCAAAGAGAAGGCATCAGGCAACCGTGGAGGACGCGGCAATGGCCTCCTGCACCACCTGCTCCACTTCACCCAGGATCGGTGAAGATGACATAGACCAGAGAACTCATTCTTAGGTTGTTCCTGACCCCACCCAAGTTGATGCTCCTGTGATGCAGCTTGGGCCTGCAACGGGTAGACCGACCACCTCTGGGCCCCTAGTTCTGTCCCAGGTCTCCTAACTGCTAGCTAACTGTCAGAACAGTCAATAGAGAAGGGGACTAAAAAAACAAAAAACAAACAAACAAACAAACAAAAACCAGGCTGGCCCTGGTACCCAGTCCCAATCCTGTGAGACTTTGGACATTTGGAAGGAGGATCATGATCCTCTTCGAAAGAGATGGGGGGGAAGTTAAGCTTCTAGTGGTCTTATCTGGGTAGATTGAAAACATTAGAAAAATAATTTAAGACTGTAAACTACTAATGCAGAGCAAGTGCCTAATGCCTGCCGTCCTGGGTCTGCTGCTAAAATATTTCCATGTGCTGGTAGAGTTAGCCTTTGGCAACCTGCTCCTGAGACTGGCCAGGCCTGACCAGTCTCACAGAGTCTAATATATCATGGATGAGTTCTTAAGTGCATTAAAGGGTATTCCCCTCACACATAACAAAGCTGTCTTTGAGTGTCTTTTTTTTTTTTTTCTTATTAACCATGGGGTAGGGGGACTTACTAACATTTGCAGGGAAGAGGGTACCGATCGATCCCTCGAAGCTAGTGATCTGTGACAGGCTCTGGGCTTATTCTCTGGGCAAATGGTCAGGAAGCCCTGCACCCAAGGAATGACATTCACCTTGGCTCTGAGTGGAAACACACAGTTGCCCTGCTTCCACAGCCCTGGCATCCACATCTGGCTTTAAGCACATGTCTTATCCTAGAAGAGTTACCCTGTCCTGGAAGGAGGCCCAAGGGTAATGAGAAGGGAAAGCCATTCATATATATATATATATATATATATATATATATGTGTGTGTGTGTGTGTGTGTATATATATTTGGTTTTTTCGTGACAGGGTTTCTCTGTGTCACCTTGGCTGTCCTGGAACTCACTCTGTAAACCAGGCTGACCTCAAACTTAGAAATCCGCCTGCCTCTGCCTCCCAAGTGCTGGGATTAAAGGCGTGTGCCACCACCGCCCGGCCCAAATTTATATTTTTGATAGTTCATTGTGAGTCAGTAATTGAGTCACCTTTTTGTGTCCTCCAACTAGACATGCCCACTCAGTAGAGACAGGGCTTTCCTCATCCAAGCTAGCCTGGCTCT
>NC_045030.1:42146111-42151591 GCF_008632895.1 Mastomys coucha
AATGTGTGGGTTTTGTTGGGGGGGGGCAGGGGATAGCTGGTGACTAGAGAGCCATGCTGCTTTACAAAACAGTGCTTTGAAAACCACTGGATCCGTGGATGCTTTCATAGCATTTCAATAGACTGTTGGACTCCTAGCCCCTCAGCCCAGTCTTTGAACACCAGGGGCAAACCAAGTCATTACAGAAAAGACCATAAACCTTCCCCCGAGCCCATACATCCAGGCCTCCCCACCCCTGCCCCATGAGCCTGTTTGTCCCTCCTGTGCTGGGAGCTGCCCTACTTTCCTGTAGTGGCCCTGTTGTTTCTTCTTATCCACAGGGTGACCCAAGCCCCTCCTACTGCTGTTTTAGCCTACCCAGTGTCTCGAGGAACTACACCTTAGATAAACTGGCACAGTGTAACCTGTCATTTCCTTTTGCTTATAAATAAACCGTTCAAGAATGGCTGAAGGGGGAGGGGGAAGAGCTGGTTTTTTAGCTGTAAACTGGCTAATTTATACTGGCCTGTGGTCCCCGCTCCACACTCCTCATTTCCAGTTGCCAAGGTGAGTTGCATTTTGGGAGGGCTGGCTCACCGAGCCTTCCTGCCACGTGTCTGGCTACTGGCTTATAAGGTAAGATTAGCATGTACTGAGTCTTACTTTAAACACCTATGCTAGCTGTCCAAAGTAAGAAGTTTCTGCATCTTAGTGATGAGCAGATTTGAGGACCTGAGATGAACACGCCGCTCTTTCTAAGAAGAAAGTGAAGGCAGCTGGGGGATTCCAGAGTGGCTTCCCATACCCAATCCTGTAGTTAGCTATTCTTTCCTACGGACTTTTTCTCATCACTGTGATATGGCCTAGCCTGTCTCCTCCATGTAAAATTGAGGACTGGCTGCAAAGGACATAATCCCAGGCTGAAGATGCTCTGTGCCTAGCATCAAGCCATTGGCATCTCTGGTATGCTCTTGGAGGCAACCCTGGTATGCTCACACCAAGAAAAAAGAGTAAATTCTCTGAGAAACAGAGTTAGAAAAATGATACAAAATTAAACTCAAGTGCTGGACAAGGCAGGCCAGAAAGACCTTTAAAAGCAAGAATGGGTCAGGTAAGCGAGAGAGTTGGGAAATGGGTGCAGACAAAGGGGGAGGGGCTGGCTTGATACACAGGCACAAGAGCAGCAAGGGCTTTCTGGGGAGGAAGGCGGGAAGGTATGGGGGGGGGGATGAGTGGGAGTTGATCAGTGAATGTAGCAAGTGCCAGGAACTGCCAGTCAGTTTGGCAGGCTGAGAGCTCGGGAGTGCTTAATGATAAGGCTGGAAAAGCAGATGGGACTCCAGATCATAACGGGCCTCCTAGGCTGTGCTAAAAGAGGCATATAATTGATGAATTTAGCCAAAAGATACTTGGGAGTCATGCAAAGGTCTGTAAGCGGACAAGATTTAAGGAAATCACTCTGGGGTCATAGAGAGGTTGGATGGCTGTGCTGGGGAGAATGGAGAGCAAAGGACTCTCAAGCAAACTGTCCCTTGGGCAATGCTTCAAGGGAAGTCATGCTCCGCCTAGGGAAGACTCCTGTGAGGCAGGGCCTTGGGTCTTTTCTTTCCCTCTACACTAGTGGTTGTTAACCTTTTTAAGGTTGTGACCCTTTAATACAGTTCTTTGTGTTGTGGTGACCCCCCCAACCCATAAATTTATTTTCACTGCTACAGTGTAACTGTAGTTTTGCTATTGTTATGAATGGCAATGTTAATATCTGATCTGCAGGATATGGGAGATGTGACCCCTGTGAAAGTGTCGTTTGACTCTAAGAGGGGTGAGACGTGGAACGCCTCAGATTGCAGCAGGCTGGAGGTTTTCCACTTCCTACCCCTCCCCTTTTTCCTAGATGGACAGACAGGAGGCCTCTGGAGGAAAATCCAGTCCCATTGATGGAAAAGAAAAGGGCCCAGCCTACACTGAGTTCAAATCCTGACTCTCAGTTAGTGACCTTGAGCAGAGTGCCCACCTCTCTGAGGTGCCGTTTCCTTGTGAGTAAAACAGTAACAATACATTCTCTGAGAGAGCAGTTCAGATTCCAAAAGCCTCTGCCAACAATATGTAGAAACACACGGGGGAGTAGAAAACGTGCTACAGGAAGCCAGCGAAAAGGCTGGACGGGACATGTGGTGACATCGTATGACAGGCCAAGGGAGTTCAGGAGGAATCTTGTGGCTGAAGCACAGTATCTCAGTTTTAAAATGGGTTCACCTTAGGGTTGAAAATATAACTCAGGTGGGAGAGGAGCTCCGCAGCATCTATGAGGTTCTGGGTTGATTCCTGCAGCTACACAGACCTACTGCAATCCTAGCAGTGGAAAAGTGGGGGTAGGGTGGGTACACGTTCAAGGTCATGCTTGACTGTAGAGTGAGTTCAGTGCCTGGCTAGACTGCATGAAAAACATGCTGCAAAAGAAAGATAGAACAGAAACAGGCTTCATGTTTATTACTGGTCATTTTCCATATGTGCCAGAGAAATAGCTGTTCCTCAGAAGGACACTGGTGTCTCTGCTAAGGTTCTCCATAACCTATGGACTTTGACTTACGTTTTTGTTTGGTGCTGGGGTCTCTTGCATGAAGCACATGATCTACTACTGAGATACGCCTTTAGTAGTGTTAGACTCCTCGAGGAGTTGTTTCGTTTGAAAGAGGGTCTTGTATAGCCAAGGCTAGCCTTAAACTGATCTTCCTGCTTCCACCTACAAATACACACACCACATCTCTCCCTTTTTAAAATTTATTCATATTTTTTGTTTTGAGGCAGAGGCTCCTCTCTCTCTCTCTCTCTCTCTCTCTCTCTCTCTCTCTCTCTCTCTCAGCACAAACTGGCTTGGAACTCACTTTGTCAACCAACTGTGGCTTTTGATTCAAGAAAATTGAATCAGAGCCTTCTGAGTCCTTGGATTATAGATGTAAACTACCATGTCCAACTTTTAAAACAGGCTAGGTAAACAACTCAGCTGGTAGAGTTCTTGGTTAGTATGCACAGGAACATAGGTTCAAATCTTGCAAAAGTAACTTTGATTAAGTGTCCAACAAATATTAAATATGTCAGATATTGTTTCCAGTGAAGTCATAAAAGGGAGTCCAAACCAAGTCTGAAATCCTCTGAAGAGAAGAAAGCTGTATACATACCTTTCATTTCTTAACCCTATTTATCTATGGAAATGCTCTTACTCCAGCTAACATACCATGTCCAGCGCTTCCAACCTCCCTGTCTTTTCTCCTAACTGAAAAATAAAAGGGGGATGATGTGGGGGAAAGGCAGAGCTAAGTTGGTAGAATGTTTGCCTAGTGTGTAAAAAATCCTGGGTTCCAACCCCAGTGCCACATAAATTGTCCATGGTGGTACATGTCAGTAATCCCAGCACTTGGGAGTCAGAGGCAGGAGGATCAGACCAGTCTGGACTATGAGACTTCCTCCCACTCCCCACCACACACACACACACACACACACACACACACACAGAGAGAGAGAGAGAGAGAGAGAGAGAGAGAGAGAGAGAGAGAGAGAGAGCAAGGTTAAGAATAGTGGCTCATGCCTATAATCTCAGCACTCAAGAGACAGAGGTAGGAGGCTAGCTACAAATCCAAGGTCAGTCTGGTTTCTATATGGAGTTCCAGGCCAGCCAAGGCTCTATAGAGAAACATATCTCAGAAAATCAAAAATAACAACCAAATAAAACAAAACAAGCAAAGAACTGGAATGTCTTGTTCACCATCCCTGAAGCTAGGCAGTCGAAGACCGGGGTGCAAGCAATCTGCTTTGGTGTCTACTGAGGGTCTACCACTCCTCATTTACAATGCCTTCTGTGCGATTTCACATGTGAAGACAGAGTGGCTAGTTTCTGGCTGAAGATTGTTGATTTTTGTTTGTTTGTTTGTTTGTTTGTTTTCGAGACAGGGTTTCTCTGTGTAGCCCTGGCTGTCCTGGAACTTACTCTGTAGGCCATGCTGGCCTCGAACTCAGAAATCCACCTGCTTCTGCCTCCCAAGTGCTGGGATTAAAGGCGTGCTCCACCACTACCCAGCCTGAAGACTGTTTTTAGAGGATATTAATCCTATTCATGGATACTGACCCCCTCATAACTTGATTGTCTCCCCCAAGTGACCTACCTACCACCTAATGCCAGCACCCTTGGGTTATCATAGTATATTGGATATATGTGGAGTGAGGTCTCAACACTTAAGTTTTGAAGTGACACACACATTGTGCCTCCCAACTTCCAAATCCAACATTTTGCCTTAATTTATGTCTTTGGCAGTTTCCTCTTCCTTGGACTTGTCTCTGGTCTCACACAATGTTCTATGGGTCTGTTACTGTTTACTAAGATAAAGACCAGAAAAAGCGCCTCTTCACCCAGATCCTTTCATTCTTTCCCTACTTGGGCTTCAACCCACCTCTCTCTTCCAGCCACATAGTTCGTCAAGAACCATGCTCCTTTTGTGGGACTGCACTGTCTTTTGAAACAGGCTCTCCTGTTTGAAACAGCTGTTTTAGAATTTAATATGTACACCAGGCTCGCCTCGAACGCACAGAGATCCTCCTGTAATTATGACACTAAACGTGTGAACCAACATGAGGAACAATGGTCATATTCATATGAACTCCTGGATTCCCATTTCACCAGAAACACCGGCCTCGCTTACTGTTCAGCCTCCTCACCAGCTCTTTCCAGCCCTCCTTCTGGTTTCCTTACACATTCCCACTTCTAGCTTGTAAGGTTGCCAAAAGAAGCAACAATAGTGGACAAGGAAGCATGACAGGTAGGCAAAAGGATGCATGAAAGTGGGAAAAAGAGACTAGGGGAAGGCTACGAGGAAATTTAGGGGTATCAAGAAAGTGAAGAACCTGAGGAGGAAGGAGAATCTATCTACTAAAGCATGCTGTTCAAAATGCTATAATGATGCCCTCTTCTTTGCACATTTAAAAAATATTATTAAAAGGTTCTTTCATGCGGGGTGGTGGTGCCATATACTTTTAATCCCAGGACACGGGAGTCAGAGGCAGATGAATTTCTGTGAGTTTCAAACCAGCCTTGTCTACAGAGCAAATTCCAGGAAAACCAGGCCTACAAAGAGAAACCCTGTCTCGAAACAAAATAAAACAATCAAAAAATGATAAAGAGGTTCTCTCTTTGAGGCAGTTTTTATTGCTGCTCAACATAGGAATACTTGACATGTTCTATTCCCTCAGAAAATCCTGAGCAGCAGTGGCAACGGCAACTGCTGCGACCTCCCTGCCCTCCTCTGGTTTTTGTTTTTTTTGGTTTTTTGTTTTTTGGTTTTTTGGTTTTTTTGGTTTTTTCGAGACAGGGTTTCTCTGTGTAGCCCTGGCTGTCCTGGAACTCACTCTGTAGACCGGGCTGCCCTCGAACTCAGAAATCTGCCTGCCTCTACCTCCCAAGTGCTGGGACTAAAGACGTGCACCACTACTGCCCAGCTCTTTTTTTTTTTTTA
>NC_045030.1:42152954-42153302 GCF_008632895.1 Mastomys coucha
AAATGTCTATCCAGTTAATTATATATGTGAACAAGCCTTGGGTTGATGGTCTACTGTCTCCACACTCAGGAGACTAACACAGTTGGAATCTCAATTTTCAGGCACCCTAGGCTACATAATGAGACACCCTTTCTAAAAGTAGGATAGATTTGATATTAAACATATATAAGCCCTATAAAAATACAAACAAAATAAATTTGAAATGAAGACAATACTGCACATTTCTTTTTATTGGTTATATGTGTGTTTATTTATTTATTTGTATGTCTCCCTTCATGCCTGTGTGCTTGAGCCTCTGTGTGTGTGTTTGTGTGTGTGTGTGTGTGTGTGTGTGTGTAAGTTTGTGTT
>NC_045030.1:42153313-42154350 GCF_008632895.1 Mastomys coucha
TATATAAGCCCTATAAAAATACAAACAGCATGAATTTGAAATGAAGACAATACTACACATTTCTTTTTTTTATTGTTTATATGTATATTTATTTATTTGTATGCCTTCCCACATGTCAGTGTGCTGGAGACTGTGTTTGTATGTTTGTGTGTGTGTGTGTGTGTGTGTGTGTGTGTGTGTGTGTGTTGTGTTTGAGACATGGTTTCTCTGTGTAATGCTGGCTATCCTGAAACACAAGGCTAGCCTCACACTCATGGATCCACCTCCTGAGGACTGGGACTAAAGGCATGTGCCATCACAGACTGACCTCCACTACATATCTCTACAAGGAAGAGAAACATATGACTGAGAACCATGTAAAAAGGTACTCAATGTCACTAGCCCATGGGGAAATGAAAATCACAACTACAAGGAGAGAGTTGGCAACATAGCCCAGTTTTAGAATATTTGTCTGCCAGGTAGAAAGCCCTGAGTTCATTCCATGCCAGCACTGCATAGACTGGAAATTGTGGTGCAAGCCTGCAACCCCAAGCCTTAAAGATGGAGACTATACACTTAGTAAATGTTTGCTGTGGGAGGATGGCTCAATGACTAAGGCCACTTATAGTTTTTACAGAAGACCCAAGTTCACTTCTCAGCTTCCATACTGAATAGTTCACAACAAGCTGTGACCCCAGGTACAGGCACTTGGTATTTCTGGGCATGTGCATTCATGTGAACAAACACATACAAGAAAAAAAAACCACATATACACACACACAAACACACACACACACACACACACACACACACACACACACAAAGCACCCCCACCATCAAAATTGAAAACACTTATCAATTTTTAAACACTAAAATCATTGGCCTTGCTGAAATTGCTCAGTATTTAAGAGCACTTTCTTCTGTTCCAGAGGACACAACAAGTTTGGTTCCCAGAACTCATGTCAGATGGACACAACACAATAGCCTGTGATCCCATAGGATCTAAGTGATCCTATGACTCTGACCCCCAGGACACCTGCTCACTGCTGCACACACAC
>NC_045030.1:42155215-42156244 GCF_008632895.1 Mastomys coucha
GTTTTCTAGACGTCCGAAGGACTGAGTATTTCCCAGTGCTCATCTCAGTATACTAAAGATGTTCTAGGTGGGGTCTGGGCCATGGTAAATGGATTAGTGTCATCTATATCACTTGTCACAAAGACAGAGCAATTTATCTTGTATCCTAAAGAGCTAGTAGCCCGTGTGTGGAGATGTTGGTCTGTCCTGGTGGTCTTGACAGGCATTCAAGAGGCTCACACACAAAAACTGTTTGCTTGTTTTGAATATATGGATCGATTCACACCTTTTCATGTCCTGCTTGATTAAGGGATATGCTAGGCTGTGCTGCACTATTTAATTATTGAATTTGTGCTGCTGAATAAGGGAATACCAAAACATATTTCAAAAAGTAAAACCTTGGCTTCACAACAAGACCCTCATGCAATCTATATAAACCATACATTAATGAACCCTGGCTAACCAATGAGGAGTCCCATGTTTAGAACATGCCTTGAAGATGTAATTGTCCTTTTGGTGTGAATTTGCCTGGGTTCTAGTGCCCAGATGCTCAGCAAACAGCAACTTATGCTCTATAGTTGGCTCCTCTATGGTTACCTCACTGTAAATAAGGAAGAGTCTCTGAGATGAACTGAGGGACTGATTTAATCAATGGAGTAGCTTTAAGAGCAGGATGGGGGTGCCTCTGATGAAGGAATTTTCATCAGTCCAAGACAGCACACAGCATACACCTGGGGGACAGGGTGGGGGACTCAGTCTGTGTTTCTTGAAGACCAACCAGTCCTCCTGCTTACCAAATGCTTGGGAAGGCTTGGAAGTGCTGAAGCCAGTGGCTGGAAGTAAACCTCTTCCTATTCCACACCTCTGAGTTCTACTTCCCTGGGTGCACTCTGGCTTCTTAAATACAAGAAAGTAGGTCTGGGGAGCTAGCTGGCTCCGTGGTTAAGAGCATTTACTGCTCTAACAGTGGACCCAAGTTCAGTTGCTAGCACCCACATGGCCACTTACAACCTTCTGTAATTGCAATTTCTGAAATCCAATGTCCTCTCA
>NC_045030.1:42156787-42160196 GCF_008632895.1 Mastomys coucha
AACAAAAACAAAAAAAAACAAAAAAAAAACAAAACAAAAAACAAACAAACAAACAAAAACCATATTGGATTATTACACAATGAGTGAAGTATCAAAATATTCCCATTATTATGAAGAAATTACTACTTTTCGTTTGTCTCTCTCTCTCTCTATTTCTCTGTGTGTGTGTGTGTGTGTCTGTCTGTCTGTCTGTCTGTCTGTATTTCTCTCTCTTAAGAGAGGCTCACTCATAGCTCTGGCTGGCTTCAAGCTGTCCACCCTCCTGCCTCAACCTTTTTAGTGCTAGGATTACAGGCATTCACCACCACACCCTGCCCCTACTCCTTTAAATGAAGGCTGCATCTAAGAGGTTAGTTTTCCAGAGTCCAAAGGGAAAAGAGAAGGAACTCTATACTGGAGAAACTTGACACCCCACCTCAGCCAGGTGATCCAGGTCAACATAGCTGGTGATTCGGTGATTCGTCATGTTGATGGTATGTTCCCTAGACTGGATTCAAGAAAACTGTCACTCTACTTCTGTGACTTTCCTTCCCTAGACTCACAAGCCTAGTCTAATTGTAAGAAAAATAGCTAAGGAATTCCAGTGGAGGAACATTGTACAGATTCTTGACCTAAGTAATTTTCCAGGTCAGCAAAGACAAGGGGAGTGGGAGACCCTCACATGTAAGAGGACTCTAAGGCAATAAGATGGCTGAATGCATCATGACCTCATGTATGGGATCCTGAAATGTCAAAGTGAAAAGGTCTTTAATGTGAAATTAAAGTATATAGTGGTTCACACCTGCGATTCCAGTGTTTAAAAGGATGACACAGGAGGACTGCCACATGTTTGAGGCCACCTTAAACTACATGGTGAGTTCTAGTCCAGCCTGAACTACACTGTAAAACTTCATTAAAAAAAAATCCACTGGTGACACATACCTTTAATCATGGCACAGAGGCAGGTAGATCTCTGTGAGTTTGAGGCTAGCTTGGTCTACAAAGTGTGTTCCAGGACAACCAAGGCTGTTAGTTACACAGAGAAATTCTGTCTCAGAAAACCAAATAAATACACACACACACACACACACCAGGAACTGGAATAAACCATGACTTTTCCTGTGGTATCTTCTCAATTTTTAAAATAAATCTGTTCTAAAAAATAGGGACTAAAGCAATGTCTCTGTGGTTTAAGAGTGCTTGCTGTTCTTCTGTGGACCTGAGTTTAGGTGCTAGCAGACATACTATTATTGGTGGCTCACAACTGTCTGTAACTCCACTGATTCTGGCTCTCAGAGTACCTGCATTCATGCGCATCTACTCGAGTGCATACACACACACACCTGTACATAATTAAAAATAATACCACTAACAAGGTTTTTAAAACAGCATCTACTGGGCTGGAGAGATGTCTCAGTGGTTAAGAGCACTGACTGCTCTTCCAGAGGTCCTGAGTTCAGTTCCCAGCAACCACATGGTGGCTCTCAACCACCTGTAATGGGTGCCCTCTTCTGGTGTGTCTGAAGACAGCTACAGTGTGCTCATATAAATAAAATAAATAAATGTTTTTAAAAAACAAAATAAAATAGCATCTACTTAAAAACTAAAGCAGAAAAGTTACACAAAGTTCAGTATTAAACTTCAGAAATAGGAGATACTCTGATAATTTTATTTTTACTTTAACTAGGATACAAATCTTGGAACTGGCCATTGTTAGTACATGCCTTTAATTCCAACATTTGGAAGGCAGAGGTAGGTGGATCTCTGTGAGTTTAAGGCCAGCCTGGTCTACAGAGGGAATTCCAGGTCAGCCAGGGCTATACAGAAAAACCCTGCCTCATAACAAAACAAAAACAAAAACAAAAACAAAAACAAAAACAAAACAAAACAAAAAACATATAAATCTCAGTAGTTTAAGAGCAGCAGTTAGTTGAACTTCTGTTGGTCATAACTGTCCTGACTTTTAGCCAATGCTAAAAAAAACGAAAAAGAAAAAGGAAAAGGAAAAGAGAAAGAAATGAAAGAAGGAAGGAAGGGAGGAAGAAAGAAAGAAAGAAAGAAAGAAAGAAAGAAAGAAAGAAAGAAAGAAGGAAAGAAAGAAAGAGCAGGGCAGTGGTGACACACATCTTTTATCCCAGCACTTGGATTTTTATCCCAGCAGGTGGATTTCTGAGTTCGAGGACAGCCAGGGCTACACAGAGAAACCCTGTCTCGAAAAACCAAAAAGAAAGAAAGAAAGGAAGGAAGGAAGAAAGAAAGAAAGAAGGAAAGAAGGAAAGAAAGAAGAAAAGAAAGAAAGAGAAAAAAGAAAAAAAGAAAGGAAAGAGTAGAAAATGAATAGAAACTATGTAAATAGAGTGTTCCTCTTCTTGTTCAACTTGCCCTCCTTTTGTCCTAATAGGAGGTGTTAGTAACTTTTTTGCTTTGTACACAATAATCTCATGCACTGCCATCTATGGAAGATGTCCACATACCTGGGAAAACATGAATATTTTTGTGTGTTCTTGCCTCTAATCAGCAGAACAAATTTCTGACCCTCCTCATTTCACTGTTCTACAGTTGAGGACACTAAGACTGAAGCAGACAGTGAGACAAGCGAGCTTTAGCCAGCCAGGCTGACTTCTAGCTTTTCTCCTTGTACATCAAGCCCTTTGTCCAACATCTGACTCATGCCCTTCCATCCCTTAGGACCTCAGATCCACTGACTCCTGTGTCTTCCAGCTTCTCCTTCTCAAGTCAATATGCAAATGAGCTCCAAGTTAAAATAACTCCCCCTCCCCAAGTCCACAGCCTGTCTGCCTCAGTTTGCAAGTGCCCATACTCAACTGTCTGCCGGATATTGTCTCTTGGGTGTCTTGTAACCATATCTAACTTGGAACACAAAAACTGATCTTCCAGCCTGTTCCTCCAATGCTCTAATTCTTTACCTTAGGATGTGTCACAAACCTTTAGTCTGTTGTGCAAACCAGATACCTGAGCTTCGTCATGGTCACCTTCCTCTCCTCCTCCCCTGCAGTCAGTCACAAGTCTGTCCATCTCATCCATCTCCAGTACCTCTGCCCCAAAACCGTCACCAGTATCGTCTGAAGCACAGCCTCCTGTGACTCACTACTCCACGCCTACCCGCCTCAGCCCCAACCATGACATTCTCAGTGGTCCACACAGTGACCTCCACAGTTTCCCCTTTGTCTCCTTCTGCTGCATTTATTTATTATTTCAATTATTTTTGTTCAAGTGTTCAAGTGTGCTTTTTGTTTTGTTACTTGTTTGTCTATTGGGTCTTTGTTTCGATTTTTATTTTTTTGTTTTTGATTGAAAGTTGGGTGGGTACGATCTAGAAGGAGTTGGGAGAGGGGAAAGAATAAGGTCAAAATATATTATATGAAATAAATAAATGCAGAATTGTTTGAGAAAGGAGAGAGAGAGAGAG
>NC_045030.1:42160404-42161616 GCF_008632895.1 Mastomys coucha
CGGACATTCGGAGCCATGCTGCATGCACTCTCCACCCCACCCCAGCCCACACCCAGTGAACAAATGAAAAAATGCTTAAATGACTATTAGTATTAGTGTCTGTGCATATTCGTATGTGTACGTGATATCTGATGAGTGCTCTGTGTGCTATGACTTGAGTGTGGGGTCAGAGGTCAGAGGACAACTTTCTGGAACCAGTTCTTTCCTTGGACCTTTCTGTGGATTCCAGATCATCAGCCATGCACAGCACTCTGCCTGCTGAGCCATCTCGTTGTCTCTCCCAAACCCCAAAATGTTAAGAGGCACACAATAACTGTGTCCATTTGTAGGGTATATTATTATCTCCTTTTAAGACAGAATCTCACTATGTATCCCAAGCTAGCTTCAAGCTCCTGCCTCAGTCTCCTGAGTGCTGGGATGTGGCATACAATTCCTCGCCTGATTATTCAGAGTGTCAGACCACAGGTATACAATGTGATACCAGTATACAAACAAATCGGGGTAGGAAGGTTATCTACAACTATCTATCTAACCTCTCTCTCCTCAAGGATTTCTGAAAGCCAAGGTCAATAGGCCATTGCAGGATTTCATACCCTTAAATATTTTTCTTGGCTGTAGATAGAATCTAAGCTCCCCCAGACCTGAAGGCTCCCATGACCTAGCCCTAGATATTTCCCCAGACTCTCACCCCTCTTCATTACTTCCTCTGGCATCCCCCCAATACATCCCTTTTCTGCAGTCTTGATTCACTGAGTGACTTTCAGTTCCCTGAAGTCTCCCAACCTTCCCTTAACTGGTCCTTCTCACGGTCTGTTTCCTCTGCCTGAACAGGAGGTAGACTGGGTTCCGTCTTCAACCTCCTCCGATCCTACAGACCAGGAGCCTATGAAAATAAGGGCTGTCTGCTTTGTCACCTGTGGTAGGTTTGGAAAGAGAAAATAGGAGTAGGGGGTGGCTGATCTTAAATATAGATCCACCGGCTTTCTAATTCAATTACATAGTTGTTTTGTGGTAAGTTATGTGCCTTCCTTTCTCATGTCTGAGCCCTCTGAAAAACCCCATAGAAGGATACTTTCTTTTCCCTCCCCTCAGGTTCCCTCCCCTCCTTTCAGTCCGTAACCAAGACTGGTTCCAAATTTAGGATTCTCCTGCCTTAGCCTCCAGGGTGCTGAGATTGTACCATGCCTAGCTAGAATCCCTGTTTCTAAAAAA
>NC_045030.1:42162367-42163481 GCF_008632895.1 Mastomys coucha
CTCGAGCCCCTACTTCCTGAGTACTGGGATTACAGACGTGTGCCACCAGACCCAGTTTATGTGATGCTGGAGAAGGAACTCAAGGCTTTTTGCATGCTAAGCAAAGAGTCTATGAACCAAACTACATCCCCAGTTTATTTTATGATGTGGCGCATGCCTGTAATTCCAGAACTTGGGAGGTGGAGGCTGGAGGACCGTAAGCTTAAGGTCATCATCCTTGACTATAAACTGAGTTCAAAGCCAGACTGGGTTACACAAGACCCTGCCTCAAAGTTTCTTCCTGTCAAAAAAGAATTTTCTAATGCCCCAAATCAAGTTAAACACAGGGCCTTGTGTGTTCTATGGTTCCCAGGCCAATAAAGCAGTTACAAGTTGTCTTGCTTGGGGTTTCTATTGCTGCAACGAAACACCATAACCAAAAAGCCAGTTGGGGAGGAAAGGGTTCATTAGGCTCACACTTCCATATTGCCGTTTATCATTGAAAAGAAGTCAACATGGCAGGAACCTGGAGGCAGGAGCGGATGCAGAGGCTATGGAGAAGTGCTGATTACTGACTTGTTCTCCACAGCTTGCTCAGCCTGCTTTCTTCCAGAACTCAGGACCATCATCCCAGGAAGAGCATCACCCACAATGGGCTGGGCCCTCCCCTATCATTCACTAATGAAGGAAATGCCTTACAGCCAGGTCTTATGGAGGTATTTTCTCAATTAAGGTTTCCTCCTTTCAGATAACTGTAGTTTGTGTGTTTAGTCGGCATAAGAGTAACCAGGACACTAATTCTAGACTCAAGGCCCAAGTCTCCCGAAACAGGCTACTCTTGGTCCCTGCCTATTGGGACACTTAATCAAGTCAGTTGCCACCTGAACAGCAAAGTGTTCTGAGGTCAACCCGGGAACAAAGAAACTGAAGCCACAGACAGAAATCTAGGCAGATCAGAGGCCATGTAAACAAACAAACAAAGGCTATGAAAATCCAGCCTGCTGTATATATGTGAAGAAACCATCATGGAAGCGAATCCTGCAGGCTGGGTAGCCCCCACTGCCTCAAACCAAAGCACACAGTCAAGGTCAACCTGAGATCTTTGCTCACAAGAAAGAAAGAGAGAGAGAGAGAG
>NC_045030.1:42163744-42173543 GCF_008632895.1 Mastomys coucha
ACCAAAAAAGAAAAAAGAAAAAAGAAAAAAAAAAGATGACCAAAAACATCTTTGCTCTGAGCTATTGTGGTTTGGGATAGTTTGTTGCATAGAGGTAAATAAACACAGCATATTTTCTTCCTTGACCAGCACAAGGCAGCAGACAGTTAGCAGTAGCAGACACTGTCTAAAGTGGCCTTCCAAATGCAAGCAAACTGCTCTCTCTTCAAGCACAGAGGGTTTGTTTATATAAAGCATTTCCAGTCTGAGAGTTCTAAATTAAATTTGAACTATACAGATATAAATATTACAGACATGCACAAATGTCACTCTGGAAGTTAAACTATGTAACTACATACTAGGGACATAATCTATTTCAGAGTCTGCCAAGCTGCCACCTCCACACTAGAAAATTTGAAATATGTGAAGTTTAAGTGACTCAAATCTGTAATCCCAACATAGGGAAAGGAAAATTGCTGAGTTCCAAGCCAGCCTGAACTACATATCGAGTTTCATCCATTCTGTGCCATGGAGGGAGACCTGTGTGGTTGATGATAATAGTGGTGGGGATGCTGGTGACAATGATAGTGTATCCATTAGTCCCCTTGGCCTCTGTATTCTCTAACATGATACTTAAAATTCCATAAATATTTATGAACTGATGTCCTTAAGCAGGTTTGTGGTTTCCTTTTTTGTGTTATTTTGGTTTTGGTTTTCGTTTGGTTTGGTTTCTGAGACAAGGGCTCATGTAGCTCAGGTTGGCCTTGAACTAAGTGTATAGTCAAGAATGGCCTTGAATTCCTGACCCTCTCACCTACACTGCCCTGGCGCTAGACTTATAGGCATATATGCTAACACATGCATGTCTATGCTTTCCAAGATGCAAAATTAACTTAGTGGGGCACAATGTACATTTTTTTCAATGAAATAGAAATATGATGTATTACATATAAGTATTAAGTAAAGATATAAGGAGAAGCTGCAGTGTGGAGATAACCCATTAGTTATCGTTAGTCAGGTCCCAACACCCAAATAAAAAGGAGAAGCATGGGTATTCATACATGTTCCTGTAACTCTAGCACTGACGTAGGCAAAGACAGAAGGATAGCTAGCGTATTGGCCATCAGCCTAGCTTCAGGCTTCATCGAGAGACTGTCTTAAGGGAATAAGACATGCAGTGATAGAGTAAGACACACACCATGCTCCTGCATGCACACATACATCACATGCTCCTGCATGCACATGCATCACACACACACACACACACACACACACACAGAGAGAGAGAGAGAGAGAGTAAAATTCCGTTAGAAAGTAATAAGGCTAGGTATAGTGGTGCATGCCTTTAATTCCAGCACTTGGGAAGCAGAGGCGGGCAGATCTCTGTGAGTTCAAGGCTAGCCAGGGTACATAGTGAAACCATTCTCAAAAAACCAAAACAGACAAACAAACAAGACCCCAAAACGTTAAAGGGAGGGAGAAAATGAAGGAAAAGAATATTGTCGAAAGAAGCAGCTCAAAGGAATGAAGGACACTGTTTATTTATGAAGCAAATTTCAAGGGTTAGGGCTCTGGAATACACATTTAGATTTTCCCATGGGCCTTATAATGCCCACTGTGGAGGCAGTTTTAGTAACAGAACAAAGACTTACAAATCAAAGCATTTTAAAAATACATTGGTGGAAACCTCAGAGAAGCAGTTGCATTAAGATGAGGGAACCTCTGCTACACGCCTTCAATGCTATTTGATGGCACTCTGAGTTTTGGGGATAGGGGAAGCTTGCTGCATTGCTACATTGTTACATTCCAAAAGGTCTTTCTCTGTTAGGTCTGATATAGAGGTGGGAAAGGAAAAGCTATTTAGGTGGCTAAAGCTGGCCCAAGATAGAGTATAATTAGGTTCTGGACCTGCAACATTCCAACCTCTCCACACCACCATAGCTCTAACTAATCACAGCTTCTTTCCAGGAAAGCCCATTCACAGCAAGGGAAGAAACGGAAAAAGAAGAAAACAGACACTGTGGGAAGTCTTTTTAAAGATGCATACATTCGTTGCTGGGCGGTGGTGGCGCATGCCTTTAATCCCAGCACTTGGGAGGCAGAGGCAGGTGGATCTCTGTGAGTCTGAGGCCAGCCTGGTCTACAGAGTGTGTTCCAGGACAGAAAGGGCTATACAGATAAACCCTGTCCCGAAAGAACAAACAAAAAGATTCATTTGTTTATTCAAAATTCCGTACAACTATTTCCTCTATGCCCTTCCCACTCTCACTGAGCCTAGTCTTCCCTGGAAGTCTCCCTCTTACTTTCACTACTACTGTGTGTGTGTGTGTGTGTGTGTGTGTGTGTGTGTGTGTGTGTCCCACTGCATACTGCATTTCATTACACATGCTGGCGTAGCACGAATGGATTATTTACTCAAGCAGGGCAATTTATCAGTAGCTACACCACTGAGGACTACGACTCCTACTTATCCATCACCTGTTAACTGGCCAAATGCCTCAGGGAGGGGTGGGATCCTACGAACCCCTCCTCTACCCATAATGGCCCCCTCTGGCATAGATTTTGTGTAGAGGCCTATTGCTGCTGTGAGCTCATGGGTGTGACAGTTATGCCATGGCCAGAAGGCAGTCTTTCCCCACAACGTTCCCAGAGCCTTAATATATTTTGGACGGAGCACTTAGTTACTTTGATCAGTTAAGTCTCTGTATTGCCTGTTACAGACAGAAACTCCCCTGACCAAGGCCGTGAGCAGCATTGGATATGGATATGCACATAAATGTTTATGTGTCTGATACAATGCCCATTTAGCAAAGCAATAGTAATTAGGTTCCCTGTTAGGGCCAATGGCTTGTCCAGCTATGGGCTTTGGAACAATTTTACATTATTTGCCATCAATTCCCCCTGTGGAGCCAGCCTCAAGTTCAGAAAATGATTGGTTACCACTTTGTGGGAACTTCTAAAGACCAACTCCTAACATTTATTGATTGGCCAATCATTGGTTTATTATTTTGAGTCAGGAGCTCTTGTAGCCCCAGCTCATGTACCTGAGGATGGCTTTAAACTCCTGATTGATCCTTCTGCCTCCATCTCCTAAGGATTATAGATGGACACAGCCATGCCCAGTTTTTTTTCCTTAGATCTATATCTATTAAACACACACACATTAGACAGGCTCATTGTATGTCTCTGGCCAGCCTGGGATTCACTTTGTAGACCAAGCTAACCTCAAAATCACAGAGATCTGCCTCTCTCTGTCTCTCAAATCCTGGGATTAAAGGTGTATACCACCACAACCACCCCCCCCTCCGTGTGTGTGTGTGTGTGTGTGTGTGTGTGTGTATGCGTTGTTGCCATGGTTAAAGTCTCATGTAATTCAAGTTAGCCTTGAACTTACTACACAACCAATTCCTGATCCCTCTGTGTTTGTCTCAAAAGTGCTGGGATTAGAGATGTGTACCACCATGCCCAGTTTATGCAGTGCTGAAAATGGAAGCCACCAGCTCATGCATGCTAGGCAAGCATTCTACCAGCAGAGCTACATCCCCAATCTCAGTATGTTTTACTTATAGAAGTTGTTAAAACTGATCAAAAGAACTCAGTTTTAGGGGTTGGTGAGATGGCTCAGTGGGTAAGAGCACTGACTGCTCTTCCGAAGGTGATGAGTTCAAATCCCAGCAACCACATGGTGGCTCACAACCATCCCTAATGAGATCTGGTTCCCTCTTCTGGTGCGTCTGAAGACAGCTACAGTGTACTAGACAGCTACAGTGTACTTTCATATAATAATAAATCAATCTTTAAAAAAAAAAACAAAACTCAGTTTTAGTTAGGAATAGTGGCTACTTGAAATCCTCGCACTTGGAGGTGAAGGCAGGAAGACTAGGAGTTCAAGGCCAGACACACACACACACACACACACACACACACAGAGAGAGAGAGAGAGAGAGAGAAAGGAAGAGAGAGAGAGAGTTTGAAGAGGGAAGGAGGCAGAGAGAAAAAGCCTGAAAGATAAAGAGAAGGGGGAAACAGAGCCAGAGAGGTTGGTTTCATTTAAGGTGACACCTGAGAGTAGGAGATACAGACAGTAGGAAGAATGTGGCTCAGTAGCAGAGTGCTTGTATACATAATGGTCCTGGATTCCATCCCCAACATCAAAAGAAGGAAGAGGAGAAGGAAGAAGAGGAAGATGGGATGCCCATATACCCTACATTCATATTCCTCTATGATCCTAAGATTGCTTTTTTTTTTGTCTGTGTATGTGTGGGGTGGATGTGCACATATGACATTCACATGTATGTGTGCCTTAGAGTGGGGAGGCCAGAGGGTGTATCCTGTGTCTTCCTTAATTTTTCTCCCCTTTATTTTTTTTAAATTGTATTCACTATTTTAGAGGTTCATTTATATATTTACATCTGCACAGCGGAAGACTGCATCACACAGTTGTGAGCTGACATATGAGTTCTGGGAACTGAACTCAGAACCTTTGGAAGAGCAGTGAGTGCTCTTAACCACTGAGCCATCTCTCCAGCCCTGTTCTCCCCTTTATTGAGGCAAGGCCTCTCACTTGAGCACAAAGCTTACCAAACTGGTCTAGTCTAGGTTGTTCTGGGGATGCCCTGGTTCTGTTACCTCCTGTGTGCTAGAATGAGAGGCCAACCTCTACATACATCTGGCATTCATGTGGCTTCATCAAGTGCTTTACATTATGGATTGTAACCACAGCAGAAAATTAGTAATAGGGGGGAAAAAAGCTTTTCATTTCGAGACAGGTTCTCACTGTGCAGTCCTGGTTTGCCTGGCACTTTGCATGACCTCAGAGATCCATCTGCCTCTGCCTCCTGAGTTCTGGGGTTAAAGGCATGGGCCGTCATGTATCACAACACTACTAAATGTTTTCATTCGCACACACACACACACACACACACACACACACACACACTGTGTTGTTTAGACTCCATTAAAATACAAGTCTCTGAGAACACCTAGGAGGGAATCAGGCCAATGCAGAAAAGCATTACCAAGGCTCCCTCTGGAGGTAGCAGCTCCCAATGACAACTTGAGACTCATTCTGAGCCTCTCAACAGAGGTAAATTTTAATTCCAGTGTTCACCCCTTTTTCATTTTTGGTTTTCTGTTTTTATGGATTTTTTGTGATGTAGCTAGAGCTGACCTTGAACTCTTCACCCTCTTCCTCTGGCGTCTACCTCCCAAGTGCAGGAAATGCAGGCATGTGTCTCCATGTCAGGTTCAGTTTTGACTCCTCACTAGTCCAAATCAAAAATGGCGTGACAGGTCAAGGCACTTGCTGCCAGGCCCGGCAATATTTCCATCCCTGGTGTCCGTATGCTAGAGAACAAATTCCTGCAGGTTTCCTCTGACTCCCACTTATGTGTCCTGGCATATCACATGTTACACACACACACACACACAAACCATGAAATAAATAAATGTAACAAAAATTCCTAGAGGGTATGTTTTCTTTAAATCCCACAATCTATCAACTAATTGGATTCAGAATTGATTCCATTGTTATTCTATATGGCATCTTTCCCATATGTCAGTATCCTCAGGGTCTCTGAAATTCCCAGACTTCACAAATGTCAACATAAATGACTGTAGAAAGCAGAGAGAGAACTAAAGCAAACAGCCAATGACAAAGGACCAGATAGGGAAGGCATCTGTCCAGGCAATGCATGGCCAGCACACAAGTCTCTTGTAACAGAGGCCCTTGCCCAGGCCTGCTCAGTCCTTCAGACATAGTCGATAGGCTCTTCACCCAACTTGAGATGAGACCCAACTTGGGCCAATGGGGTTTTCCCTCTCAAAATCTGGATGCTGGGATTTAGTGATTTCAGTCCATTTCTGCTTCTCACATGACCCAGAGCTAGAGAGGATTTCATGTTTGGTTTTGTGCTGGGAGAAGCAGAGGAAGTGCATCTGCCGGGAGGAACGACAGTGAAGTAGAATCATGGCCTAAAGGGAGGAGGCACCCTGCTTGATTTTTCAGTGGCTTTAAAGGCTTGATTGTGCTTCTTCCAGAAGCTTAGCTGAGTCTTGTCCTTTTGTTCCATAAGATGACTTTTTTCCTTAAAGGTTTATTTTATTTTTACTTATGTGCATGTGTGTGTCTGCTTGAGTTTTACACCCATCACACATGCATGGGCACCTGCTGATGTCAGAAGATAGTGTAAGATCCACTGAGTTACAGATAGTCGTGAGCCACCTGAAGTGGGTGCAGGGAACTGAACTTGGGTCCTCTAAACCATGAGCCATCTCTTTGACCCCCTTTTAGAAGTTTCCAACAGTACATAATAATGAATAGTGTTCTGGCATTTTCATGTGTGTGTATAATGTATTTTGATCATACCTTCATTACCCTCTCGTTCCTCTCTAGCTCATGCTGACCCCTTTCCTCTTTTGCATGTCTTTGTTAGTTTTTTAATTGATGACCCAATGAGCTTAATTAGTATTCCTTACAGGATCACTGAAGAAAAATCTCTCCTTCTCCCAGCCAACTTTAACTATTAATTGATCTTCAGGGAATGGCTGAGCCTCATGAGCTCCTCCTGAAAGACCCCTGGGGGAGACCCCCACTCAAATCTCGGGAGGACGTACACCCAAGGAATCACGAGAGACCACATCTTGATGTAATTACAAGAGATATATTTAAATTTCAGGATGCCCTGGTTCGGTACCACACCCATCTCACGCAGGAGATAGGGGAGCCGACCACGAGGCTTGAAAGTTAGAGGTTTTTATAGGAAAAAGGTCTGAGGAAACAAAGAGATCAGTGTGGTCATACATGATTGGCTAGTTCAAATATTAACTATTACGTGCAGAACAGAGTGGAAAACTCCTAAGGTTGGTGTTAATCTGAGTCAACAGAGCATCTGACCTTAAACCATATCTGAGAGGACCAGATGGTCCATTACTTAGTGTCTGCCAGGCACGTCTTTGCAGGCCTAGGCCTTGGACATGTCCTCGTTTGCCTAGACATGTTTTCCTCTATGTTTATAGTTTTATGTCTTCTTGACCTGCCAGCTCTTAGGATATCTAACAACTTGTTTGCTCTTTCCCAGGCCTATGTGGCCAGTTTGTGATGGATTCTTAGGCCCATAACTTTTCTTCCTAGTCAGCACAGGTCTAAAGCTTTAATTTCTCCTTACACTCCCATTCTGTGAAGGGATGTTGATAGGCCCAGTCTTGTGCTGGTCTTATGTTAGCAAGCAATCACAGCTACTTCCAATTCGAGTACAGTGAGCAAGGTGTAGCCATCTGTGTCTTTAATTCTAGCACTCAGGAGGCGAAGCCAGGAGAATTTCTGTGAATTCAAGGCCAACCTGGTCTATATATCAAGCTCTAGGTCAACAGGACCATAGAGAGAGACATTGTCTCAAAAACAAACGAGTACAATGGCCATGTCATGATGCATCAAAGACATCTACAACATTTCACCCTTTCCTCGAGCTCCTATATCCATCCCCCTTCCTCCATATATCATTAATAAAATGAGTAAAGGTTTAAGAAGTTACAACATAGGGTTGTTTTTTTTCCCCCTGAGGGGAAATCTAGAGAGGAAATAGCATTTGAAATGTAAGTAAAGAAAATATCTAATAAAAAAAAAAGAAGTTACAACATAAGGTCTCTCTAGTGTAGCCTTGGCTAGCCTGAAACTTGCTCTGTAGACCAGGCTGGCCTTTAACTCAGAGATCTGCCTTGCCTTGCCTCTGCCTCCTGAGTGCTGGAACTAAAGGTGTACACCACCATGTCTGGTAAGTGACTGCATTCTATCTCTGAAAGTTACTTTCAATATCCTGTGTTGGTGTATATTTTTCTCAGCCTACTTTAATAAGCGTTCAACCTCCCCTCTAGCCCACCACCCACCAGAGGTAGTAGAAAAGAAGAGAGTATTGGGCCGGGCAGTGGTGGCGCACACCTTTAATCCCAGCACTTGGGAGGCAGAGGCAAGTGGATTTCTGAGTTCGAGGCCAGCCTGGTCTGCAGAGTGAGTTCCGGGACAGCCAGGGGTATTCAAAGAGAAACCCTGTCTCGAAAAAACAAAAAAAAAAAAAAAAAAAAAAAAAAGAAAAAGAAAAGAAAAGGAAAGAAAGAAAGAAAAAGTATTGGGGTACAGGCAAAATAGACCTTTTAAGAAATAGTCCTTTGAGCCAGGCAGTGGTGGCGCACACCTTTATTCCCAGCACTTGGGAGGCAGAGACAGGTGGATTTCTGAGTTCGAGGTCAGCCTGGTCTACAGAGTGAATTCCAGGACAGCCAGGGCTATACAGAGAAACCCTGTCTCAAAAACCAAAAGAATAAAAAAATAAATAAAAATATTTCCCAGCACAACCGGGTTCATGAAGATAGCCAAGCAAATGACCCAGGATTTCCCAGCATTTACTGAATCTGATTGGTCTTCGGCAGCACAAGTGATCCAGCAGGCTCTCCTTTCCCCTAAAGGAGCTGTCACAGATGGGGCAATTGTAGATCTTTTGCATCCTGAGTGTGTTGGATGAGTGGGCCTCTCTGCAACAGACCTGCTGGTTGGGTTGGTGTCTGAAGTGGATCTTGAGGTGGCTTAAGAGACAGGTTCTCATGGTAAAGGTTATGTGAGAATAGGGACAAGAGATCTTTTCTCTTGAGTGGATCGCTGTAATAGTTGGATCTGACATTCAGGGACGAGGCTCCGCTGTTCCGTGCCTTAGCCCTGGCCACTGGTCCCTGGATCACTTTCACATACTTGAGGGCCCGCGCTTGGGATCTAGTTGTTGTAGGAAGAACCTTACTCTTCCGCTTCTGGTTGCTAGCCCCTGGCTTGTTTTGGTGTACCTTCAGGTGGCGGTTGACCTCAGACTGATCCCGGAAGCACTTTCCACATTCAGGGCATGAACGGGGTCTATAACCTAAATGAGCACATCGGTGATGGCTCAGTCCAGAAGCATCACGGTAAGTCTCGCCGCAGAGATTGCAAAAGAAAGGCCTCTCTCTCCAGGTGGATAGCCCAGACACACGGACCTCCGTCTACCTGTCCTCCAGCTGCCTCAGTGGTCCAGCCTCTAAGCACAGTGCAGCATCCCTGTATCCACCTCAGCAGTGCCAGCCAGGCCTCCAGCCAGGTGCCTCGCACACAGAGAGTAGTCAATATTGGTACCCAAACTACAGGACCAGGTGGGGAGGGATCCTCTATTCCAGGCCAGCCTCTCGTGCCACATAGAGGAACCTCAGCTGTACACAGTGCCCATGGGGTCCAGGAGTCGGCTGTTTACGTCGTCCCTGGCCATCAGCCCCTGACTGCGTCCATGCTGGCTGCTGCACCCCTGCATGAGCAAACCCAGATGATTGGGGAGCTCCTCTACTCCCTCATCCACGATGCCTGCGGCCCACTGACTGGCAAGATCACGGGCATGCTGCTGGAGACGGACAACCTGGAGCTTCTGTTATTGTTGGAGTCCCCAGAGTCCCTCCATGCCAAGATAGATGATGTGGTGGCAGTACTGCAGGCGCATAGGGAAATGGAGTCAGCAGACAGGAACTGAACTTAGTGGGGGCCCCGGGGAATGGAAGCGCTAACAGAGCAGCTGAGACTCTGTAGAGAACCCAGCGGAGACAGACAAGCAAAAACTCACTGCGATGTGTCGGTGGCTTTGTCTAAAGCACCAGGGAGTTTCGTGAAGTTAAAGGAGTCATAGGAGATGTGCACAGTGACTGGATGTTCTCATGCCAGTTGCCCTGCTAGGCCTCAGAGTTTACTGCCTGGCTCCGTTCTACCTGTCTGGAGGCCTGATCTACTGTAGATCAGTCCACCTTTTTTTTTTTTTTT
>NC_045030.1:42175516-42185394 GCF_008632895.1 Mastomys coucha
ACTAGAGGCACTCAGCTTCTCCAACTAAGGGCTTGATTATCAATGCTCTCTGCTCTGACCGGAGACCACGTGTTCAAAATATATGTATATAGGGTGGCAGCTGCGGCTCCCCACAGGCCTCGAACTCAGAAATCCGCCTGCCTCTGCCTCCCAAGTGCTGGGATTAAAGGCGTGCGCCACCACCGCCCTGCTCAGTCCACCTTCTTGACTGAAGATTGGGTGTCTTCCATATTCTGGGAACATTTTTTTTCCTCCACCCCCCTCCCCCACTGAAAATGGAATCCTCACTCCCTCGACTGCTGATTACTGTATTTCTGCTCTTGGTTCTAAGCCTGTGTGAACTCAAACTTATTTCCTGATGGGTTATTTATTCCTTATTTCTTGAGCTTTAGATATGTAATGAAGGCTGGACACACAGTCCCCTGCTGATCTTTTTGCTTTATATATTAAAAAATGCTGCAAAAAAAAAAAAGAAAGAAAGAAAGAAAAAGAAAAAGAAGAAAGAAAGAAAGAAAGAAAGAAAGAAAGAAAGAAAGAAAGAAAGAAAATTTTTTGGGAGTGATTTCAGTCTTCATAGTTCTCAGCCCAGCCCACTCAACAGACACCACACACTAATCAGCAAGGGCAGTTTAATCCAGAAGAAGCTTCAAGGCTCGCCAACCGGCATAGTCCTCAGAGTTGGCAAGAAGCCTCAGGAACCTCAGGAGAAGTTCTTTGGTGAGTTTCTCTCTATGAATCACCACAAGTGAAGCTCAACAACACAATGTAAGGTGAACCAATACGTGCATGTTGTCAGTGAAGACTAGTGAGGCCGAGCGAGATAAACCAATGCTCAGACTCCCAATCTGTGGGGTCATATTTATATTCCTTCCAAACATCATGCATCTTTTCACATGTTTGCCATAGCAAAACATCTCACCTATGTGTCCAGGCAAAACATCATTTGACATAACTGACTTTCCAAAGAAACTAAAAGTTTCCACTTCAATCATGTTCTTTTTTTTTTTTTTTCAGTCACGTATCCCATGCTGGATGACATTGAATTTCTGATCTTCTTGCCCAGTATTGGGATCATAGGCATGTGCCACTATACCCCATTTTGCTTTATGCAGTGCAAAGGATTGAACTCAGGGTTTTGTGCATGCTAGAAGAACACACCATAAACTGAGCCACATCCCCAGCTTCTAGCATTTTCTAAATAAGGGCTTAGAGAGAAGGCTCAGTCTAAGAACACTTTCAGGTCAGGCACAGTGGCACATGCCTTTAATACCAGCCCTTGGGAGGCTGGGGCAGGCAGATTTCTGTATGTTCAAGGGCAGCCTGGTCCACACTGTAAACTCCTATAAACACTGTAGAGAGACCCTACTTCAAAAAATAAATAAAAATAAAAATAAAAGGAATGTTTATGGTTTCTCCAGAGGACCCAATTTGCTTCTCAGCACCCATAGCAGTCAGATGGGATCTGACACACTCTTCTGTCCTCTGTGGGCACCAGCACACTGTCATACACAGAACCACACACACAACCACACACACACACACACACACACACACACACACACACACACCAGTTTTTTAAATTAAATGACTGCTCATCATCAAAAATGTAATTCATTCCCTTGGACTAAAACATGACATCATGTCTATATAACATAGGAAATACAAAAATGAAGACGGGGTCACATATAATGAAATATGTATACTTGTTGAGCAAAAGATATGTTTAATAATGTTCACAGCTACACTATTCACAAAGACTACAGCCAGGCACAGTGGTCTTGCATTGTGTTACCGGCGAGGCTAACTCATAGCTGCTTCTACTAGTTGCGGCTATGTGAGAACAAACGGCAGCAGGCAAGCCACCCCCTTGCAGCTATCCTGCAGAGTTCATAATCTGGTGAAAAAGGCTGACATCGATGAATCAAACACACATGCAAGTTTACAATTACAACTGTGATGTAAACCCAGAGGCTGGTGGAAGAGGTAAGCCTAACTGGACTGGGAGGAGACAGGAACTTCAGGGAGAGACTCTCTGTGGACATATAAAGTAAGCTGCCACTTGAACAGTCTAGCGTTAGCAAGTGAAGCAGCTGGTGGTACTGTGAGGGGCAGACCCGTGCAGTTGAACCCAATTTAGCAAACAGGGCATTGGAGGCATGTCCTGCTTGGTTTGAGTCATTTCGAGGAGCAAGCTCCGCCCTGAGAGCAGGGTGAAAGAAGCAGGAGGTGGTATGCTGAGAGTGGTATGTGGCAGAGCTCACTGGCTGGCAGGGTAGTGCAGCCTTTCTCAGAACAGGCATTGTTGGGATTTGGCGCAGGATAACTCTGTTGAGGACTAACCCATGCAAGCCTTAGCATGTTTAAAAGCCATCCACTATTAGTGGCACCTCTCCTCCTAGTTACAACCAGACGTGTCAAATATCCCCAGGGACAAGATCACCCCTCCTGGGCTAAGTGCCACACTGTACCCTTTGTTTGACTAGTTTTCTTGATTGATCACTTCATCTCCCTTTATCCAAACACACAGAGCCCTGCAGTCTTGACTGACTGCGGCGCCCTTGCAGATCACACTTGGGGATGGCTCTCCGATCGCTCACTAAAGCTTTGTGTAGCTAGGGGGTTGATGGTTTTTTAGAGAACCACTCCTTCCTGAAGAGAATGTCATAGGAGTATAAATAAGGAATACTCCACCCAGTATCTCCAAGAACTTACAAAATTCATTCCCTATTCAACAGGGTTCTTATTTTAAACCCTGCTAACAGCTACCTAGCATGATCCAAGCATTTAAAAAGTGGGTAAACCAGACATGGTGGCACACACCTGTATTCCCAGCACTTGGAAGGTGAAGGCAAGAAGATCAGTTCAAGGCCCCTTTTAGCTTTACAGTGAGTTCTAGGCCACCCTGGGACACATGAAACTGTCTCAGTAAAACAACTGCCATGAGCAAGAATAAACTTTTATTCTCATCTGTAAAATGGGAGAATTATCTGTTAGAATTGGCCTTGTGTAGGGACTGGAGAAATGGCTCAACAGTTATGACTGCATTCTGTTCTTGCAGAGGACTAGAGTTTGGCTCCCAGCACAGGCCAGTAGCACACAAACACCTGTAACTCCAGTAACAGAGGATCCAACATCGTCTTCTGCTATTCTCAGGCATATGCACATACCCACTCAGACATATGTATATACATAACTAAAAATAAATATAGGGGCTGGGCGGTGGTGGCGCACTCCTTAAATCCCAGACAGGGTTTCTCTGTGTAGCCCTCCCTGTCCTGGAACTCACTCTGTAGACCAGGCTGTCCTGGAACTCAGAAATCCGCCTGCCTCTGCCTCTCAAGTGCTAGGATTAAAGGCGTGTGCCACCACTGCCCGTTTCACACCCGCTTTTCACTCCAGTTCCAGGGGATCTGAACTGTGAGTGCACTTGGCCATTGCGTGTAGTACACATACATGCAGACACATAGACAGAAAAGAACCATTTAAATGTCTTGAAAGAATCGGGCCTTCATATAGACTTGTAAAAATCTTAACCAACTTGTTTATTCTGTAGCCCAGGCTGGCCTCGAACTTCTGGTTATCCTTCCATCTCCCAAGGGCAGGTACTGCACCACCGGTCCTGCTTTATGCAGCACTTACTGAGCATATCTTACTTTGAAGTGGACCTCAGTTTATAATCCAGGCTGGCTTTGAACTGCTAGCTCAACTCAGCCTCTCAAGTGTTAGGGTTGCAGGTGTGAAGCATCACACCCAGGGGATTTTATTTCCCTATAGCAAACTGCAACAACTGTTTCAGAGGTGGAGCTGGACTACAAACACCCTATCCTGACTACAAACACCCCAGGGTCTCTCTCATGTCATCCTGCCTCCTTTGTAAGGCAATGAATTCTCTGCAGTTAGAACCCTGGAATGGGAAGGTGGCAGTATCTTCTGATTTCTTGGCTCTGATCACAGCTTCCTCTCTACTATCCCGGGTTGCTAATATTCAGCATGTTGCATACTGCTGGGGGAGGGAACTAAATGCCCAAGTTTTTATTCGGTCCATGCCCTAAAAATTCTACAGCAAAGGCAGGTCTTTATGAGCTTGAGGCTACCCTGGTCTTCAGAGTTCTAGGCCGGTTACTTGAGCCCTCCCCCTCTCCCCTGCCCCCACCCCAGGAGCTCCAGTCTGCAGTCCACTGAGGCTTCCAGCTGATTTCAAATCCAGTTAACTCTCAACCACCCTTCTGCTGTGGTCAAAGGATCTCATGTCACCATAGCTTCCATTTCTGTCACCAATTCAAGGTCCCAAGAGAAAGCTGATATACCTTTACTGTCATCTTGGCCTTGTCAGTTAACCCCTCAGGTTCAGATGCTGTCCCAACTTCCTCTTTAAACAGATTTTAAAATGTGTGTTTTTTTGAGACAGAATCTATGTAGCCCCAGCTGTCTTAGAAATCAGGCTAGCCTTAAATACAGATCTAAACACCTGCCCCTGCCTATGGACTGCTGGTATAAAAGGAGTATGCCACCACACACCTGGTTATAAATGTATAATGTACATACATCTTTAAATTATTTGTGTCTGTGTGTACAAAATTCGTAGGTACCTTGAGAGACCAGAGGCATTGGATCCCTTGGGGTGTTTACAGGTTGTAAGAGCTACCTGATGCGGGTGCTAGGAACCAACCAAACTCCGGTCCTTCAAAGTGGTGTCAAGCACTGAGCCATCTCTCCAGCCCCGAAAATGTAAGTAGACCAGAATGCTTAAAAATTTGTCATGTTAATTCTATCAAGTCTGCTTTGGACTTAAAAGAACTGCCATCCATCACCGACAACCCCGGTTTAGTTTTGCTATGCTGGGGAGAGAACACAAGACCTCCCACATGCTAGGTCAAGGCTCTATGTATCCACATGGCTGGTCCCAGGTCTTGAACTAGAGGGCAATATTGCTAAGAGATAAAAGTTAAACTCCCTACAGGATAGGATCCTCACTCCTGCAAGCTGTTAGGACCTCCATACATTACTTACCTTCAAATAAATGTAAACTTAAGTATTTTCGTAAATATGCAGAAACCTGGGCTCAGCATGACAAACTGCTTTTTCTCTCTGGGAACTCTTGACTCAAAAAAAAAAAAAAAAGGCTTTGTGGGTGTGGCAGCACAAACCTGCAACCACGAGGTTTTCCCAGCAGCCTGAACTCTATCAGGATAGTCTAGAAAACAGTTCTTGCAGAGGGCCTGGTTTCAACTCCTACACCCATGTCTACATTCATATTAAAGAGCCTATAGAACATTGGTTCACAACCTTCCTAATGCTGACTCTAATACAGTTCCTTATGTTGTGGTGACGCTCCACCCATAAAATTCTCACTTCATAATTCTGCTGTTGTGATTTGTAATGTTTCCCCAGTGGTCTTAAGGTAATCCCTGTGAAACAGGTTCAACCCCCAGGTTGAGAACCACTGCTACAGGGCTAGGGATGCAGTTAAGTTGCTAAGAGTGTTGGCCTACAGGAGCCTCTCTATAACTTCAGAAGTGATTAAAACAAGCCACTATGCAAATGTGGGGGGGGGCTTGCCATGAACACCTGGAACACATGTAAAAACAGAGAACTCCAGGTTGTCCTGACCTATGGCTTGTACATGAGGACACAATCTTAAGGTTTAAAAACAAAAACAAGGGGCTGGAGAGATGGCTCAGTGGTTAAGAGCACTCACTGACTGCTCTTCTGAAGGCACTGAAGTCAAATTCCCAGCAACCTCACGGTGGTTCACAACCAAATACTCATATACATAAAATAAATCTTTAAAAACATAAAAAGCCAGGCAATGGCTTTAATCCCAGCACTTGGGAGGCAGAGGCAGGCAGATTTCTGAGTTTGAAGCCAGCCTGGTCTACAGAGTGAGTCTCAAAAAAACCAAAAAACAAGCAAAACCAAACAAACCTTTGGAAGCTATGAGTATTAGGATCCAAAACCAGGACTTCTGCAAGAACACCAAGTACTCTTAACTGCTGAGCAATTCTAGCTCCTAGGGAACAATCCTTTACCCAAAGAAGAAGCCTATGGTCTGATAGGGGGGGAAGGAGAAATTCAGTACTTCATAAACCAGAACAGCAGTTTGAAAGGTTCTATATTTTATTACTGGACACTCTTAAGACTTCATATTAAGAGCAAGACTCCATGTTAAAAATGTTGAAATCCATCTGGTAGGACTGGATTGATGACCCCAATTCAGTCTCGCCACTGTGTGAATCCTTACAGACCCAGCTTTGTTCTCCTCCAGTGTCTTCTCTTAGAGTTGTACCTGTACACAAAGAAGCCGCCAGTTACAAGGTGGGGTTGGTCACAATAAAGCTGCTTCCACAGCACAGACTCCAGTCTTTCAGAAGAACAAGATAATTTATTTAAAGGGCTTGATAATGGAAGGACCTGCAGGCTGGATCAATCTAAAGTTCTAGCTAGCCAGAGTACACTGCAAGACTATCTCCAAAAGAGTGCACGGTCCTGGGTTTAGTCATCCATTTCAGGGATGTACGAGCTGGGACAACCTACTTTAAAACAACACACACCACAGCCTGGGAATTACAAGTGGGGACAAACTGGAATTCACATGAAGGTAGGAGAAAGCAACTCCAAATTGCAGGGCTAAGCCAACCAGTCTCTGAACTGTCCATGTCAAGGTGTCAGGATTTTTACCCCAAGGAAAGGCAAAAATCAGAAACAATCAACATGGCTTTTCTTTCAGCAGGATAATGGCAGTACTCCCACAAAATGAAGCACTGTAATTGCGACCTGCTTTTAAATTAAGTTTTCAAAGTTGGGCAGTTAGTCCAGTGACAGAGCACTTGCTTAGGCAGGAGGCCCTGGCTCAAACCCCAGCCCTCATAAATGAGTCAGAAACAGGCAATTCTGTGGGTTAGGGGATAATGATCACCCATAATCCAATATTAACTATCAGTTCCCACTCTTGTTAGATATGGTCCTAGGCACGGTGAAGTTCATCTGTAAAGTTGGCACACACCTGTAACCTCAGCACCTGGGAAGTTGGTGCAGATTAGCCAGCCTGGGCTAAACAAGACTGTTTCAAGTCTCTAAATACATGTGTCTCTAAATACCATACATACCAGGAGATAGAAGATAGCAATTTGTTAAGGCCAGAGTAGGTTGTAGATTATCAAGCTCAAATGGCTAAATTAACTAAGAACAAGGAGGATTTAAATTAACTAAGAACAAGGATTTAAATTAACTAAGAACAAGGATTTTTGCCCTGCAGATCCACACCCAGGTTTTTGTTTTCTTCAGACAGGGTTTCTCTGTATAGCCTTGGCTGTCCTGGAACTCAGAAATCGGCCTGCCTCTGCCTCCCAAGTGCTGGGATTAAAGGTGTGGGCCACCACTGCCTGGACCAGATTTTGACTAATCCCAAAACTGGGCAGTGCTCGCCTTTAATCCCAGTATTCTGGGAAAACCAATTTCCATAAACTGTCCTTTGACCACATGTGGGTATGCATACCCCCACACAACAGAAAGAACTCAGTAAGGCATTTCCCTTGCCTGTTGGAGGCGGTCCTGGGTTCGATCCCTACCACTCCTCTCAAAGGCCTAGCTGGTTCTGAAGCTGATTCCACTCTGGTTGCAGGAAAAGAATCTCCTGCCAGAATAGTCAAATCTCTTTAAGGCTTCCTAGGGAAATTAGGAAGTGAGAAAGGTCTGCCCCAGAGCCTACCTGCGACCACACAGAACCCAATGAAACATTTATAAAAGGTTTGTGGAGGGGTTTCAGGGGCTAAGTAAGTAAGCTAAAGCCACTACCAAGGAGCCTCGTGACCTGAGTTAGATCCCCAGAACCTACTTGGTGAACAGAGCATCTAATACCACAAAAGGAAGTCCACACACAGCAGAGGTTGACTTAGATGGCCAGCACTTTGCAACTATGTATCTACATACCCTAAATCATTTAAAACGTAACAATTTCCAAGCAGGACAATGAAAGTCTTACCTGATTTTGTTACCAGTTTTCATCCGGATCCATTGAGGAATAGGACGATTTTGCTTTTGTTTCTTGGCCAGGAATCTCTTGATTCTGAAAGTCTTGTGAGAAGACTACGAGGAGATGCAAGCAGTTTAGTGACACCAGAACCTATTCTTTCATTCACTCAAATCCCCTCAAACATCAGGCCTGTAAACATACCCTCAGGAAAATCTCCCCAACCTCGAACCACGAAGCCCTCATCTTTTCTCTGGAGGAAGAGTTCATAGCTTAAACATGCCTCGTAACCCAGTGCACGTTTTCTAGGCCCATGTCCTGTCCTACTACTGTGCTCAAGGTGATCAAAGATGGAATAGCTAGAGAAGGGAAGGAAACTAACTTACTGGATGGCTTTAGGTTAAATCCTAGACAGTTTTAAATCAGTGACTATAGGTACCGTCCTTTGTAAAAAAAAGTCTTATCTACCTTCAAGTGACATTGCTGGCTAACTTAGATTATGGAGCCCTTGACAGTAGGCAAATCTCACTACATAAGAAAAAAAAAATCGTCCCCCTAGACCAGTTGTAGGTTTTATTTAACAAATTCAGATAGTAATCCCACTTTGTACCTAGACCCCAATAAGCATAATCTGTCAATAGGCAATGCCTGATGCGCTAACTTCTGAAGAAAGGGATCTCAAAGTTCTGTTAACCCTTACTGTGCAAGTGGCGCTTCTTGCTCTTCAATTAGGGACAACCTTGAGTGGCCCCAAGCCTCCCTTTTTGCCCCAAACCATGGAAATCTCCAGGCTTTGTGAAACAAGAACACTTTGCACTTCTTGCCAGGCTGCAGAAAGAGCAGCCTAACCCTGCAAGAGTAAATGGGCTTGATAATTTCATGCCGCGCCCGCGGTCTGATAGGTGGACTAGCTCCAAAACCAAACACTTAAGACCCTGAAAATGCACATAGCCCTCAATACTGCGAACGTCCACCAAAAAGGCACAGCGGTCTCTGGCCTCAGGAAAGCCGCCTAGAGACCGATGGCGGCCGATAGTCTTACCATGGCGAGAAGCCCAGTGAGGCGTACAGCACACGATGGCGGAGGAAAGGAGAAGAGAAGGGACCGGCCGGAAAAACGCGATTAGAAGACGTCGCTAGAGGCGGGGCTTAGGGGGATGACTCGCCGCGTCATCCCTAGCTCCACCCCTGCGCTCCCATGGGGCCGTGGGAACCCACACAGGTTTATAGGAAACGTAAATCCGAGGCCTCCGCGTCCGTGCACGTTCCTCCAGGTGATCATCAGAGTCCTGGGGGGCACAGTCTTTGTAGCCGAGGTGGGTGGCCTTTGAGAAGTAACCAAGTCAAAGCCCTTGACAAACCCCGGGAAACGGAGCAGGCGGGACCAATCCTGAGGAGGGCGGGGAAAGGCCTTCATCACTTCCTACAGTTGCAACTTCCGTCCCGCTTTCGAGAGGGGCAGGGCTTAGGGTTGGGAAGGGAGGAAGACAGCTGCAGACATTGATTAATGGCTAACTGCACTATTGTAAAGAATCCAAGTTCCTTTCACAGCACCCGTAACCAGGCAGCTCAGAACCCTCCAGCTCTAGGGGATAACGTGTCTCTGGCTTCCAAAGGCACCTACACTCATGATTTACAGGTACACATACCCTTGTAAACACACAGGGACCCACAATCAAAAGTACCTAAAAATATGTAATTAAAAGGGAGGCGGGCGGAGCAGTGGTGGCGCATGCCTTTAATCCCAGCACAGGCTGGTGGATTTCTGAGTTCGAGGCCAGCCTGGTCTACAGAGTTCCAGGACAGCCAGGGCTACACAGAGAAATCCTGTCTCGAAAACACCAAAAGCAAGGAAACAAACAAACAAACAAACAAACAAAACAAAAAAAAAGAAAAAACAAAAGAAAAA
>NC_045030.1:42186736-42190813 GCF_008632895.1 Mastomys coucha
GTGTAGTCCTGGCTGTCCTGGAACTCACTCTGTAGACCAGGCTGGCCTCAAACTCAGAAATCCACCTGGTTCTGCTTCCCAAGTGCTGGGATTAAAGGCGTGTGCTATCACCACCTGGCTGACTTTCAGGGATTTTTGTTTGTTTGTTTGTTTTTTCAAGACAGGGTTTTTCTGTGTTGTCCTGGCTGTCCTGGCACTCATCTGTAGACCAGGCTGGCATTGAACTCAGAAATCCACCTGCTTCTGCTTCCCAAGTGCTGGGATTAGAGGCGTGAGCCACCACCGCCTGGCTTTTCTTTTCTTTTCTTTCTTTTTTTTTTTTTTAACACTTTTAATCTTAGCACGTGGAACAGAGGGAACAATATCTCTGAGTTCAAGGCCAGCCTAGTGTATATACTGAGTGTCCAAACAGCCAGGACTGCTACATACAGATGCTGTCTGAATAAATAAATAAATAAATAAATAAATAAATAAGTACTCATGTGTATCTGCAACCCTAAGATTCCTACAGCACAACAGGAGGTGGAAACAGGAGAGAAACTCCTGAAGACTGAGGGCCAGCTAGCCTGGAGTATTTAAAACAGCAACAGACACAAGGCAAACCTTGTCTCAAAAAGGTAGAAGGTGGGCTGGTGAGATGGCTCAGCGGGTAAGAGCACTGACTGCTTTACCGAAGGTCTTGAGTTCAAATCCCAGCAACCACATGGTGGCTCACAACCATCTGTAATGAGATCTGATGCCCTCTTCTGGGGTGTCTGAAGACTGCTTACAGTGTACTTACATATAACAATAAATAAATAAATCTTTAAAAAAAAAAAGAAGGTAAGAACCAATTCTCTTTGACATCTGCTCAACTGTTGTGTAAATAAAACAGAAAGTCAGGTAGAGTTGTGTACCCCTATGAAGCCCCTATGAGGCAGAGGCAGGAGGATCATAAATTGTGGGCTAGCCTAAGTTATATATTGAGACCTTACTTCAAAAAGGTAAAATGTAAAAAAGAGCACAGTATATAACAACACGAAGCTGAAAACTAAAGACAATATCTGTGAATATCATAAAAAGTTAATGATTCCTTTTATCAGTGCCAAATTATTCTCAGAACTACCATGTATATGTCCTTCTGGGGGAGGGGATCGGTTTCTGATGTGGAAGGCTGAGAACCACATGAGTATCCAAGCCACCCCTTCTTCACCTCCTCACAGATACCTAACACACACTGCCCTCAGCTCTGGAATTTCTCCTGTTTCCCATAGCTTCACTTCTCCCGGCAGAGCGGTTAGTTCCACATGGCCACAAGCAACCTGAGAGCTCCTGTGATGTCCAGTGCCATAGGATCAGTGCCAACAGAGAGGTAAAGGCTCAGACCCATGGAGGTCATAATTCTCTGCAGGTGGGCACTCAACACACAGTGGTGACTGTACAGACACTAGCATATGTCTTTACAGTCCAAAGTGTGATTAGGTAGCCGCTCGGTTGCTATGGGGTACAGGCAAATCCCATCTCTAAGTTCCCAAGCAATTTCTGAGGAAAGAGATTCTTGGCTAGTCTCCCATCTGTAAAAGAACAAGAAAAGAGAAAAAAGAACAGAAGCACATTCTTTTAAAAAAATCAAAGGCTCAGATACTAAGTTGGGGATGGTGGTGTAGGGCCATCATCATAGTAATCAGGAGGCTGAAGCAAGAAGTCCTGTTATTCAAACAGCCAAGGCTACAGAATGAGACCCTGTGTGTGTACGTACATACGTGCATGCATACGTGCACGCATACATGCATACATACATACATCTCTTTTTCCTAGCACTGCCAAATTTTACTACTTGATTACTCTGACTGTGTGTATGTGTGTGTGTTTCTTCTCAAATTCTAATTAAATGATCCTTGAGCTTCAAAAACAATCTAAGCTGTGCATAGTAGTGAGTACCTTTAATACTAGCACTCAGGAGGCAAAAGCAGACAAGCTCTGAGTTCAAGTCTACTCTGGTCTACAAATCCCGGACAGCCAGTGCTATATAGAGGAACCTGTCTTAAAAAAACAAAACCGCCGGGCGGTAGTGGCACACGCTTTTAATCTCAGCATTTGGGAGGCAGAGGCAGATGGATTTCTGAATTCGAGGCCAGCCTGGTCTACAGAGTTGAGTTAAAGGACAGCCAGGGCTACACAGAGAAACCCTGTCTCAAAAATATATATATTTATATTTATATTTTATATATATTTTATATAAATATATATCTTAGTTCAGTGTGTGTCTCTCAGTGTATGTGTGTGTTGCTAGGGATGGAACCCAGAGTTGTATGCATATTAGGAAAAGCACTCTACCATTGAGACATACACCCAGCTCCTATGGGTTTATTCTTTGTTGTTGGCTTTTTTTTTTTTTTTGTCTTACAATGTACTTCTGGTAGGTTTCAAACTCACTATTTTTTTGGCCTTAAACTTAGTTATCCTCCTGCATCAGCCTCTTGAGTACCAAGCATTATAGATAACATTCCACCATGCCTGGCTCCTATAGGTTTATTATAAAAACATGAAGTTATGATTTATAGCAGCAGAGGTGGAACATGGTGCACACACCTTTAATCCTAGTAGTCAGGAGGCAGATCTATGTGAGTGAAGCCAGCCTGGTCTACAGAGTGAGTTCTAGGCCAGCCATGGCTACATAGAGAGATCCTGTCTCAACAACAACAACAACAAAATAACAAAGAGAAAAAGGTGATAGAAGGGGACAGCAAGGGCACAAACTGAGCTTTAGAAGGGGCTGGGATGGCTCATTGACTGAACCTGACCTTGAAAACCAGCTTCCCTCAGCCACTCTCCTGAAATTGTCCCTTACTCGGAAGTACTTTCTTCCGTTTTGGATGAGTCTCTGTTTTTTTAGTGGCTCTTCTACCTGCTCTGAGGAACTGGCTTCTAAAAGCTGAGGACGGTTGATACGAGCAAGATACACTGGCATTGCACAGGGGGCTGGAGAGAGATTAGTGGTTCAGAGCACTCGCTGTTCCTGTAGACTTCCCATGTCAGTTCCCAACACCCTACATGGCACTTTACCACTGTCTGCAGAATGAGACCCTGTGTGTGTACGTACATACGTGCATACATACATGCACACATACATGCATGAAATTCCAGTTTCAGAAGACGTGACTCCTGCTGGCACATCATGGGGTGTACACAACACATGCGGATAAATGCTCAGATGCATGAAATGAATGAGAGGAATGTTAAAAGATATCCCAAAAGTTATCCTCCGACCTCCACACATTGTCATGTGCACACAGCTCCATTAAATAAATATAATAAAAAATAAAATTAGGGCTAGAGGAATGGCTCAGAGGTTAAAAACTGGTACTACTCTTTGGGAGAGGGTGGGGGTTGACCCAGGGCCTGTCTACATATTTCTGGATATCCTAGAACTCGGGCTGGCCTTGAACTCTCAGAGATCTACCTGCTTCTGTCGCCTGAGTGCTGGGATTAAAGGTGCCTGCCTGGCCAAAACTGGTCCCCAAGTTTCACTCCCATCATCCACAATGAGTGGCTCATTGCCACTTGTAACTCCAGCTCCAGAGGACTGAGCACCTCTCTCTGGCCTCCATAGCCACACACAGATACAAAATAAGAAGAAGAGGAAAAAAAAGATCTCGGTGGTGGTGGCACACTCCTTTAATCCTAGCACTTGGGAGGCAGAGGCAAGTGGATTTCTGAGTTCAAGGCCAGCTTGGTCTCTAGAATGAGTTCCAGGCCAGCCAGGGCTACACAGAGAATCCCTGTCTCGAAAAACCAAACCAAACCAAAATAAAACAAAACAAAAATCTTTGCAAAGTTAAAAGAAAGCAAAGATAAAAGAAAGTAAAAGAAAGAAAAGGTTGCTTTGTGAAAAAGGAATTAATTCCCTTTAACAGATTAAACAACTGCTTAGCAGGAGGGAGGGCCCTCATGTGGTTTCTATCAGGGTACCACTGGGCAGCTTACAGAGAGGAGACTCCCAAACCATTTTGTCTACTTTGCTCAGAGTTTTGATTAATTCCACTGGTAGTTCTGGTGGTCACTGACATATCCTGAGTTGCTCAAGGACAAGGACTT
>NC_045030.1:42192339-42201740 GCF_008632895.1 Mastomys coucha
CATCACCACCACCTGGCTTACTTTAGTATTTCTTATATTAGGAATGGTCATTTTTCAAGACCACTTCCCTATCTGTTTCATTTTCAAGGCCAGACTAAATGTTAACTGAATCTATTCTAAACCTAATGACTTCCCACAACCCCAGGTCATTAATGGTCTAGAAGTCACCACATCTGTGGTCTCTTCAAGTATCATAATTGAATTTTCTCTAGCATCCGACCCTGCTGGCCATGCCCTTTTTTTCCAGTGCTGACCCACTGGAAAAACTGGAGCATGACTCCAAGGCCTTCTTGCTCTACCATCAAGCCTTATCCACAGCCCTGTCCACCACTACTGTTTTTGTAGTGTTTTGATATAGAGTCTCATATAGCCCAGGCTGGCCTTAAACTTAGTATGTAACCAAGAGTAGCCTTGAACTCTCCATCCCTGTCTCTGTTTCTTCCAAGTGCTGTGATTCTACATTTGTGTCACCTTATCCAGGGCCAGTACTTCTTGAAACATTCTTTTAGATTAAGTTGCACCAGAATATATGGCTATTCTGTGTGTGTGTGTGTGTGTGTGTGTGTGTGTGTGTGTATTGGAATGTTAGAATACATTCAGGCTGGGCTCTAGCTCTATTTCTGTCCCTACTTTATTCTTTTTAGCTGTGGCTCAATGACCATTTAAAATTAGATGAGTTTCTACGTTTCTCAAGTTCAAATGTTTTCTGACCTGTTTGCCCCATCTCTACTTTTGCCATTCACTCTGCACTACAACACAGCTTCCCTCAGCCACTCTCCTGAAATTGTCCCTTACTCGGAAGTACTTTCTTCCGTTTTGGATGAGTCTCTGTTTTTTTAGTGGCTCTTCTACCTGCTCTGAGGAACTGGCTTCTAAAAGCTGAGGACGGTTGATACGAGCAAGATACACTGGCATTGCACAGGGGGCTGGAGAGAGATTAGTGGTTCAGAGCACTCGCTGCTCCTGTAGACTTCCCATGTCAGTTCCCAACACCCTACATGGCACTTTACCACTGTCTGCAGAATGAGACTCTGTGTGTGTACGTACATACGTGCACACATATGTGCATACATACATGCATGCATACATGCATGAAATTCCAGTTTCAGAAGACGTGACTCCTGCTGGCACATCATTGGGTGTACGCAACACATGTGGACAAATGCTCAGATGCATGAAATGAATGAGAGGAATGTTAAAAGATACATTGCATCCATGCATGACATGACCAAAGAATAAAACTATTTTTATTAAAGCTGAAGAAATATAAAGCCATAAGCTAACCTATTAGTAATGGGCAACTGATGCCCATTAGGTGGGGCTGGCAGGAAGGAAGTCAAGCAGAAGCTCAGGAGTGTTGTGCAGACACTTCGTTGTTTGGGGACAGGGTCTCACTTTGTAGCTCAGGCTAGCCTAGAGCCTACTATATAGCCTAGGATGACTTCAAACTCAAGTCACTATTCCTGCCTTGCCCTGAGACCATCGGAGTGCTGACAGGGCAGGTGTGAAGCACTTGCACTCATCTTCATTTAGGTTCTTACAGGAAAACAATCGTGAGCCATGATCTGAGCCTCTACTTGGTCAGAGCCCTTCCTTACCTACTAAAGGCAAAAATTCATATCATTTATCCCCTTTCAAAATTCCCAAGAACTTAAATCAGAAGGAAATGTTTAATAAAGTTACTAATCTCACTTGGCATGGGGCTGGAGAGGTTAGAGCTCAGTGGTAGAATACACACGCAGCATGCTTGAGGTCCTTGGTTCCATCCTCAGTACCACAAATAAGTCAGTACTTGAATAAATAAATGCAGCATCATACTTGAATGAAGTGGAAATTTATTGACAGCATTACAAAACAAGCTAACACTGAAAGCTGCCATAACAGGAACAGAGATTGGTGTAGTTTCCTTCCTGGAGGGGGTATGCACTCAAATCATCAGACCTAAGATAAAACAAAGACTAGACTGTCAGTATACTAACCAAGGACTACATTTTACCTAGTAATAGGAAAAAATGCTAAAGGCAAAAACGAGATGTTTACAAGTATTTTTTTTTTGATGCTACATTCACAGAAGTAAAACAAGCTGTAATTATGAAAACTTCAGACACAGGATATAGATGTAACGTGACTATTTAAATCTTTTCCATCAGCCATGATTTGCTCTATCCTCCACTCTACTTGTGCTACAATTACATGCTCATTGCTTCTACACTACAGAGTCAACAGTACCAACAACGCAAAATAGTTAGATCCCAACAAGACTTAATGTGCTTCTGCGCCACTCAAACTAAGACATTCCAAGCCAGGATTAAGAACACCTGCTGATTTTTGAACCTGCTCTTTTTAGCTGTCATACAAAGTTAAGCCCTTATTTGACATTTTTTGCTTGCAATGTCCTTGCTACCATCTTTTTCTGAGACATTAAAATTAACTGTGGAAACTGCAGAAAACAATGAAATTGTCCTTCGATTCTGAACCTGCAATCTTATTCTGCTTAGACACACTCCTCTGTAGTACATCCCACCAGCACAGCGACCCCTTTTCTTCTTCTCTGTTCCTTTGCCCTGAAGGCACTTCTGGATAGCATAATACGTGCTCTTTGGCTGCCTGGACAGTCAGGACACCTATGGCCACTTGGACTTCTCACTCCTCTCCTCCTTCTTTTCTATGGCTAATACCACTTTCCTGCTTTTTGTCCACTGGGGAATCTCCAGGCTTGATGGTATCATCGGCGGTACAGAGTCGGCTTCGGCTTCGAGCTCCTGGTTGGTAAAGCTGCATTGCTGGACGATCCTGAAACAAAACAAAACATTCATGTTATAATACTGTTATTCCGCTTTAACATGGGGGGGCAGGTTCCGCAGCCCTAAATTATGCATTCATATATCCTGAGACCAAGTCATACCAGACCAAAGACCTGGATATATGCTACATAGTAACTTCCCCTTTCCTCTCTCCTCCAAAAAAAAGAGAGTAAACATTTTTTGGCAGGAGGGATTGAAGAGCCTAGTGCATAGTAGGTTAGTACTCCTCTGAGCCATATTCCCAGTCCCTTTTCTATTTATCCTGAAACAAGCTATCTCTAAGTTGCCCAGGCGGCCTTGACCTTAAGATCTCCTTACCTCAGCCTTCCTGAGATTATAAACTGTCACCATCAGCTCTAGCTCTGCCACTTTTGAGACAGGATCTCTCAACGTAGTCTAGCAGTCCTGGAACTTCCTATGTAGACCAGACTGGCCCCGAGCTCACAGAGATCCATCTGTCTCTGCCTCTTGAATGCTGGGATTAAAGGTGTTCAACACTAATGCCCAACCTGTAGTCATTTAAGAATCACTTGACATGTTTAGGGCAATGTTTTGAGAACTCTATTGCCTAATTTTTAAAATAGTTTTTTATTAATTCTTGGAGAATTTTGTACATGAATATATTTGCCTAATTTTAAAACTATCTCAAGATAACCTAATTATTTAGGTATTAGCTAAATAAAAATTAATTACCTCCAAATTTTTAAACTTAGAAACTACAATTAACCAATTAATTGAGTCTAAGACTCAGACTACAAGGAACCAAGGGCCAAGCTGTAGCTCAGTAACAGAGTGTCTAATGCATTCAAAGCCAAGGCTTAGACCACTGGAGAAACGACAAGAAGTACATTCCTGTGATTCTCTACCAGTAAAGTGCCTTTTATGGTGGGAGAGGAAGAACAGGGCCGAAGGTAGCCCAGGCTGACCTTCAACTTGAAATCCTCCTTCAGACAGGAGCCACCATGTCCCATGCACTAAATTCACTGTAAAAATTCAAAACTACACAAAAGTATATTTAAGTTTGGCTGAGGATTTATTTAGCTCAGTTGTAGAATTATTGCCTAACTAGGTCTTGGGTTTGATCCCTAGCAAAGCAAAAAATATCTGCCTGCCTTACAGAAACCCACCTGCATCTGCTGTGTTCTGGATTACAAGTATGCACCATGCCTAGCTTTTTCAAAAAAAGATTTCTTCTTCTTCTTCTTTTTAACTGTGAGTGGGGATGTAAGTGTGCATGTGTATCTATAAGTACATGCAGTTACCCACAATGGCTGAGTTATATGTCTGTGAGCTGCCTGACATGGGTACTAGCAATCAAACTCCAGTACTCTGAAAAAATAATATTCACCCCTTAACTGCTAAGCCATCTCTCCAGCCCCAAGTGTTATTGTTGTTATTTATTTTTTTTTAAGATTTATTTTTATTTATTTTATGTGTATGAGTACACTGTAGCTGGCCATGAGCTATCACGTATGTGGCTGCTGGGAATTGAACTCAGGACCTCTGCCAGCCCCGCTCACTCCAGCCCAGCTTGCTCCTACGTAATTCATTGTAGCTGTCTTCAGATGCACCAGAAGAGGGCGTCAGATCTCATTCCGGGTGATTGTGAGCCACCATGTGGTTGCTGGGATCCGAACTCAGGACCTTTGGAAGAGCAGTCAGTACTCTTACCCACTGAGCCATCTTGCCAGCCCCTGTTGTTGTTATTGATACAGGGTCTCTCTACATAGCCCTGGCTATCCTTGGATTCAATTAAATAGACCAGGCTGTCCTCGAACAGAGATCCTCCTCCACCTGCCTCCCAAGTGCTAGGATAAAAGCTGTGTACCGCCATGCCCAGCTTATTTTTGTTTATTTTAATTTTTTAAACCTAGGGCCTCATGCAAGCTAGGCAAGCACTTTTAACTACTGAGAACACCATGCTTATTTTCATATACCACCCATGTCTATTTTCTTACAGAATTTAGCTTTTGTGACAGAGACTATATGGCTCATACAGCCTAAAATATTTAGCAGCTGGTTTTTTTTTCCAGAAAAAAAATTTGCTGATTTTTACCCTAGACTTGACTATTATTTTCATTTTAAAATTGTTTAATTATATATTTTTTTTATAATTCACTGTAGCTGTCTTCAGGCGCACCAGAAGAGGGCATCAGATCTCATTATGGGTGGTTGTGAGCCACCATGTGGTTGCTGGGATCTGAACTCAGGACCTTTGGGAGAGCAGTCAGTTCTCTTACCCGCTGAGCCATCTCGCCAGCTAATTATAAATTTTTAATGCTGTTTTGAACATATGGTTCCATTTATGTCTATCACAGTAGCAGCAGTTAATTACTAACTGTAAAAGAAACAGAATGTATATGTTCAATGAGATCAAAAAGTTATAATTTGCCAATCTACAATCTGAGAAGATTCATAGGACAAACTGGTTTCTATAACAAACAATTAAACGTCAAGGAAAAGGAGGAGATTGCTTATATCAAAATAGAATTCAACCACGCACTATGAACATTGTTCATAGCCCTTATTTTGAAAGACATTAATGATGCAACTGGAAAATTCTGACTATGAATAATTAGGATTAATTATAAAGGTAATTAAGAAATTACCTTTGAAGCTCAGTATGGTGGGGCATGCCTTTAATCTCAGCACTCAGGAGGCAGAGGCAGGAAGATCTCTGTGAGTTCGAGGCCAGCCTGGTCTACAAAATGAGTTCCAGTACAGCCAGGGCTACAAAGAGAAACCCTGTCTTGAAAAACAAAAAACAAAAAAGAGAGAGAACAATAAAAAGAAAAACAAAAAAGAAAAGAAACAAAGAAAGAAATTACCATTGGGCTGATGAGATGGTTCATTGGGTAAGAGGACTTGCTGCCAAGCTTGACAACCTGGGTTCAATCCCTAGAACCCACCTGGTGGAAGGAAAGAATGGCTCCCACAAATTGTCCTCTGACCATCACTCATGTACTGGACATGTGTGTACTTGTGCACACTCATGTGCACCCATGCAAAAAATGAATATATAAATTAGAAAAAAAGAAAATGAAAATTCCAAATAGGGGCTGGGAATGAAGTTCACTGGCAAAAAGCTTTCAATGATTCAATACCTAGTGGGGGTGGGGAGAGGACACATTCCTTTAAATTTATACTTGTGCGAACCGGGGGAAAAAATCCTCATAAAAACAACCAAGTTTAATTAAAAAAACCAGCAGCACCTTGTTTCTTATGCGGTCTCTCTTAACCACTTCCTCTTTTTTTTCAATTTTTTCTAACGAGCATATTGATTCTGTATTCTCACTCTTCTTTCCTTTATCTCGAAGCATCTCTTTCTCTCTCTTCATTTCTTCCTCCTTTCGCTTAAAAGCCTTCTCTTTCTCATAGCGCTCCTTCTGCTGCAGCCTCCGGCGTTCTTCTTCTTGCCGCTTCAGCCTCTCTCTCTCTCGGATCATGCGCTCCTGATCTCTCTCATAATCCCGGTCCCTCTCTCTGTAATCTCTGACACTCTCCTCATCAGGCCTGTATGAAAAATAAACAAGAAGGCTGGAGTCACAGTTAAGTCAATAGAGAGTGCTTTGCCTAATGATGTATGAAGTGCCCAGGGCTCAAGTCCCAGGACTACAGGCTCGAGAGTCTGTCTGAAAAACAAGACAAGACAAAATAGAACAGAACAAAAGAAAGTGAAACCAAACCTACGATTGCAAATGCAGAAACACTGTGGTTCTAAGTTGGCCATCTTATTGAGGGTTGAACTTTTACAGCTGAGAAAGAAGTAGGAGTTGTTTTAGAAAATAAGAAAAACCAGAAGTCAGGGCTAGAGAGCTGGCTCATAAGTTAAGAGCCTATTGCTTTTACAGAAAACCCAAATTTGGTTCCCAGCACCCATATCAGATGGCTCACTGGTACCTCTAACTCCAGCTACAGGAGAATATGACACCGTTGGCCTCCATGGGCACATGCACTCATGTGCAAATAGGCACACACACAAGACAGACAGATAGACACACACACACACACAACTGCAAACAATAGAAATAAATCTTTAAAAAGGAAAAAACCAAAGGTCATTCACCTAGCTGGAGACACCAGAATATTTGAAATCTTTGCTCCTCCTCCCTCTACTCCATAGAAAACAGTTTGGTTTTTTGACAAGGTCTTACTGTGTAGTCTAGGCTGACCTTGAAACTAGCCATCCTTCTATCTCAGTCTCCTGAGTGTTATTACACGTTGTGTATGCCATGACAATCAGTGAATAATTTAATTCCATCCAAGTCCAGGACACGGCGTCTACATTAGTGGCTACTGATGAAAGATGGCTAAGAGCCAGCTCTCACTGCTGACTGACCTCTTTGGCTTTTCATCCTTCAGTTCGACATCAGAACGCCTGGGCAGAGTGTAACTGTGCCCACTGGCTCTTTCTTCATTCAGATTTTCTTTGTCCAGTCTCTTGGGTTTGTCTCTTTTATCAAGTTCTTTTTCATCTCCTTTTTCTGGTTTCCTGAGCAGCTTTTAAAGAAAAAATGTTTATTTTTTCATTCTGGTACTTGGGGCACTACCTTCTGATTCAATCAAAAATCCCACAATATACTAAATATTTTAAATTTAGACTACATAAGACCCCTTATCTTTGCCATTAGTCTCAAACTTCCAGTGAGCACAGTAGTGATTGAAATTAAAAGGAAAGCTACCAATGTGAAAGTGTCATTCCCCACACAGGAAGTAGTTTCGTCATCCTGTGGCAATGGTATCAAGACTCCTTTGGTTTTAACTCAGCCTCTTTTTGAAGGGGCTTTGAGACAGGTTCTAAATATGTAGCCCAGGCTAGCCAGGAAATTACAGTCTGCCTACATCTGTCTCCCTAGTGCTGGTTAAAAAGTGTGCACTACCACACCTGGCTACAGGTCAAACTTTTAAGTGACTTAGTGTAATTTTTGTTACGTTGTGTTTCATATATATATATATATATATATATATATATATATATATATATATATATATATATATATATATATATATATATTCTTGGAATGCCAAATACCTTAATTACCAAAGGAGAGACCCATTGCAAGAATGATTCTGCCTTAAGCCTGAGAATAACATATATATGATGGTATAATCACATTATCATTAGAGATAAACAGCCAACAATTACTTGGCACTGGATTTTTAAAATCCAAAAGCCTTATAGAATTATAGAATGTTGACGTTCCATCTCTATTCAGTGCCATATATGATGCTCTTTCTGGCATCACTGCTATAAAGAGGGTATCATGGATACCTCTGCTAGGTGTTGGATAGGCAGAGTTTCTTAGGCAAAACAAAATACCATAGTAAATGCATTCTAAGAGGTTCATCTCAGGGAGAAGGCATCATGCAAGTCACAAAGCAGAAGCTTAAAACTTAATGCAAAGGAACCACACTTAAGCATGAGCTACTTCAGCACACACAGCAACTACAAATGGGAATCCAAAACTGACACAATGAAGGCCCCCAAGCAAAATGAGGGCAGATGTGCAGGTTTCATTTGAAGCATTCTTATTTCTCTAATGAACATCTACCTGTAGTAGATGCCAAGATGTTCATTACTCTAATAAGAACATTAGAGACGCTCTCTAGCATGGCTGACTCTACCTTCTGTCTTGCTCATCATGAGGACTAGCAAGTCAAATCAACTGGGGCATGGCGGACAGAGACTCAGCTGGAAGTAACTGAGGCGTAAGGTTCTCCTGTATCAGCAATGATGAGCCCAAAAGAGACTCAGGAAGCCCCAGCCCCTTAAACTGTTGTGTCCAGAAAGTAGAAGAAGGCGACCATGCCATTATATCTGTGAGATGCTTTCAGACTTTCTGAAGATGTAGCTACAAGTACTTGTCTGGGATGTTTGCTGCCTAAGCTATGCCCTTGAGAAGGAAGCAGCAAGGCTGAGCTTTTTCTTCAAGATTTCCTCTTCCTATATGCAATGCAGCAATAACCATCTGCTGCCCATACATTTCTAGATGCAAGAAAGTCACTGAGGAATCGTGTGAGAGGGGAAAGCACTTAAGGCAGGGTATCCGTCCACACTCTTCTTCCGTGGCAGTCAATTAAGAGAGGCACTATATATCCTGACTTTCCTCTGAACCTATATTGACTTCTGGCTACCAGCAGAGCGTCAGGGCTCCCTCTATTTTATTGTATCCTATTTTATTGAGATAGGTTCTGGAACTGCAGGCCTGGCTGTCTTCAAACTAAACCCTTGTGCTGTGATGAGTCACCATGCCTGGTTTTGGGTTTCCTTTTAAAGAGAGATATCGAAAAGGTCAAGATGTTATAAAGCCCCAAGTCAATCTGTAGGGGCTTTACCGTGTCACACTACCACCACCACCAAAGTTCTTATGAGCTAAGACCTGAGTGTATGACATGATACTAGGTGCTCTGTATCATGTACTTGATCCTTACATTTTTCTGATTCACAGCTTGTAACAGAAACCTGTGTACCTGAAGACAGTGGAAAACAAACAGATGAGGCAACTTCATGTATCATTTATGAAAGAAAAGCTGAATAAACCCCCAAATTCATGCAAGCCACACCTAAGTCGTCATTAACCAGGAACTGAGAGACTA
>NC_045030.1:42201886-42209483 GCF_008632895.1 Mastomys coucha
CCCACCCCGCAAAGTGCAAAACTAAAACAAAACTTGCCACAAGGCTCATGCATAAGCAGATGCATGCATGCAGTTTCCAGAGACATGCTGTCGGCTTCTGTTACTGCCTGTCATACCTTAATCTTTGGTTCGTCCCTTACTTTGTCCCTTTCTGGAATTCTTTCTATCTTCTTTAGCTTTTCTATATCTTTTCTTTTTCGTTTCTCCTCTTCTTTCCATTTTCTTCTCTCTTCTTCTCTTTGTCTTTTCCTCTCTAATTCCCGTCTCCTTCTTTCTTCTCTCTTTTCTTCTCTCATTCGCTAGAAATAACAACACCACCCTTCCGATTACAAACATACTAAAACCCCAGTCAACCCCAAAGGCATTTTGGGTACCTACTAACTTATCTGAGTTCTCTCCTTTCTACAATGTCCTTACTACACATTCTCTCAAGAATCAAGACCAGAATATGCTCCTACATTTCCTTTGTACATCCCCTACGGCTGTCAGGATACTACAAAATGTCTCTGGGACAGCAAAGCTCTCTCCAGGTCTGCAGGGTAAACCCCAAGGCCCACGACCGCCATGAGTAAGATGGCCAATGAAGCTTTAAGGGCTAACTTGGGAAAGTAGCTATTTTTCCTGTAGGATTCCAAGGCTCTCAAATGTTTATTCACTGTGAACTAATAAAGAGCAAGACAACTACGGAAACCAACACTTACCTGCTTGTTCTTCAGGAAGCTCAAAAGTGGGGTTGTCCTTCTAGCTATAAAGCATAAGCAGATTATTAATCAAGCCTAGGAAGGAGTCTGTTTTTTACAAACATCCCCTCCCCTTACCTACTCAAGATGGGGAAATTACATCCCTTACAAAAATCTATAACTGTATTAACTCAAACAAGTTTGACAGTATTCTACATCAAAGTGCAGGCTTAAAATAATTTTGTTAACATGTGCATAAAACTGGGTGTGTTGGCACATGCCTGTGGAGACAAGATCAGGAGTTCAGACCATCCTTGGCTATATGACTATATAGTTTATTTCCAGCCTAGGATACATGAGACATTCTCAGATAGGAAGGAAGGAAGGAAGGAAGGAAGGAAGGAAAGAAAGGGAAAGGGAGGGAAAAGGAAAAAAGAGAAAAATAGAGAATTAGTTCTCATTGAAATACTGAAAGTTTTTGTGAGTCTTTTCTTATTGGTAAGACATAAGTAAGTACATTCCTAGCATACAGGAGCAGTTTGTTCAACTGGACAGAACCTGAGGGGACAGGTTTGTGCTACAAACTTCTGATCATTCTGATGCCCTAATTCTAACTCTGGGAATTTATTCTAAGGAAGCTATCAGAAATGAGCTTATTCTGCATATTCATTAATAAAAATAAAATTTTAGAAATCTATTTAAGGAGGTTAAGAGCAAGTACTGTTATTGCAGAAGACCTGAGCTCACCTCTCAGTATCTACACCAGGTAGCTCACAGCCTCACAATTCACAGTAACTTGAGCTCTAAAAAATCTGGAGCCTCTGGCCTCCTCAGGCACCAGCACTCATGGGCATATACCCTCCTCCCACACATGTAAACATCATTAAAACAGTAAAAATGGGTCAGACATGGTGGTACACTAAGGAGACAAAGGCAGGCAGATCTCTCTGTGAGTTCGAGGCCAGCCTGGTCTACATACTGAGTTCCAGGACAGCCAAGGCTACACAGAGAAACCCTATCTCAAAACAATAAACAAACAAAATAAAAATGAGTTTTAAAAAATAAATTTATTGAAGTTTTTTTTTTTTTTTTTGGTTTTTCGAGACAGGGTTTCTCTCTGTAGCCCTGGCTGTCCTGGAACTCACTCTGTAGACCAGGCTGGCCTCGAACTTGGAAATCCGCCTGCCTCTGCCTCCCAAGTGCTGGGATTAAAGGCATGCGCCACCACCGCCAGGCTTGAAGTTCATTTTTTAACATGCTGTACAGTGATATTAACCTTGATGGCATCTTTTTGGACACAACTTTTTAAAAACTTTCTTTCTTTCTTTTTGTTTATTTTGAAGTAGAGTCTAACGTGGCTCAGGCTGACCTGGTCTATGTAGCAGAAGATGGTCTTAACCTCTGATCTGTCCGTCTCTACCCCCAAGTGCTGAAATTACAAGGGGGATGCCACCATCACAATCTTTTGGTTTGCTTTGGTTTTTTTACTCACTAAATTGCCCAACTGGCCATGAGCAAACTGTAGCCTAGGCAGGCCTTACCTTTCCAACCTCCTGAGTAGCTAGGATTATGGAGCAAATTTATGGGATAAATCCCTAGGGGTCGAAATCCTGGGTCAAACTCTATGTCAGTAGTTAGAATTGGTTACTTAGAAAAAACATCTTGAGCTGAAATTTCTCAGATTATCAATTTTATAGTAATGACTTCAGCTATTATACCAGGTCAAGTTTTAGGAATAGGAACCTACTGCTAGGAGACACCAATTGTTCTTCAACAACTTACCACTGGCTAGGAATTCTGTAACAAGCTTTAACCTTGGCATACTTATTACCACAGCTGTATAACACTAAGGAAGCCACTAGAATCTCGTCTCATGGATACAGTATCCCCATCCTGTGAGGCAGGTGTTTACTGTATGCATTCCAGTAGAAGTCAGGGAAGGGAATGACTTCAAGATCACACAGCTGCCAAATCATGCAGGAGGAGACAAGACTTAGGTAGTCAGACTAAAAAGCCACTGGCCAAAATCTTTTTCATACTTACCTAATAATTCTCGATTTTTGGCTTCAATTTCCTCCAGCAATGTCTCTGGAGTAGATGTCATTTTCTCATTGTCTGTGGCATAACTCTCCAAGAATTTTCTGTATTCTGGATCTAAATAATCATTTAAAGAACCAGAAAATAGAGACTTTAAACAACAAAGAAATATTAGCTAGGATAAATACTTATCTTACAAGTATGACATTTTTTTCTACTAGATGTAAGATTAAAAAATTGAGCACATTGACAAGAAGTGGAATACTGCTCCAGGCCTGGGCCTGCAGCTCAAGTGGAGAGCACTTACTTGGCATGGGTGAGGTGTTAGTTTTGAGCCCCCAGAGTCAGGAGATAAAAACTAAGGCTTCTACGAATCAAGCGTCACACACTAATAGAAGAAATGGGAATGATAGCGTCTTAATTAACAGCATGTAAGCAATATGTACACGGGCAAAACCCACTTCAGGAAAAGTCAACGTAGGAAAGCGAGATGCTGCAAAAAGAGATTGGAGGGCAAGTACTAGACATGGCTTTGGAGAATATGGTGATTCCTAGAGTTCACTCCTGGATACCTCTGTCCTAAGAAAGGGAAATAAATATACCTGAGTTATTATTTTGTTTGGTCTTCCACATTGAAAATTTAATATCATCAAAAAAGAGTCCTGTTTGTTTTTTTTTGTTTTGCTCTGTTTTGTTTTGTTTTGGGGGGCAGTTCAGGACAGGGTTTCTCTGTGTAGTCCTGGCTGTCCTGGAACTCACTCTGTAGACCAGGCTGGCCTTGAAGTCAGAAATCCACCTGCGTTTGCCTCCCAAGTGCTGGGATTAAAGGTGTGTGCCACCACTGCCTGGCGAGTCCTCACTGTTTTATTAAGTACCTGTTATAATAGTAATAAATGACAGAAATTCAACAAAGTGGTTCTAAAAGTCCAATGTGACAAAAATATTGCCTGGACAGATGGCTGAGCAGTTAAGAACAGTAGCTGCCCTCTCAGAGGACCCAGGTTCATGTCCCAGAACTCAATGATGCCTCACAATATTCTGTTTCTTCAATTCTAAGGGATGAAGCACCCCCTTCTAGGGCACTACCTATGTATGTGGTACATAGATATCCATGCTGGCAAACACCCACACAGATAAATAAAATTTAAAAAATATTGAAGCTAAATCCTTGTTTAATACAGGAGTCATACAATAGTTATTCAATATAATGTTACCAAAAATCACAAAATCTGGAATTAGTTTTGCCTTAGATGGAAATTATTTCAGTTCTCCATTCTTATACTTCTGTTTAGCCTAAGAATTACATGTATTGTTAACTACACATTCAAAGCCTGGGAGTCCAGACTGGCAATTTTAGTTGCTTTACATGAAGTTACTTGGGGATAAGGTTTTTTTTCTTGGGGTGGGGGATGTTTCAAGATGGCTTAGATGGTACAGACATTTACTGTCAAACTTGATGACCTGAGTTCCATCCCCAGGACCCAAACCGGTATATGGGAAGAACCAAGTCCTACATGCTGTCCTGTGAACTCTACACTTATGCATTCCCTCTCACCCCCACTATATACATCACATTTATAAACTTTTTCGGGGCTAGAGAGAAGGCTCATTAGTTAAAGAGTACTGACTGCTTTTGGACCTGGGTTTGATACTTAGCACCTACATAGTGGCTCCTAATTGCCTATAATTCCAGTTCCAGGGGACCTAATGTCCTCTTCTGGTTTCTCCTGTCGCCAGGCACACAAGTGGTATGCAGACATACATGCAGGCAAATTACTCATATACATAAAATAAAAACAAATCTCAAAAAATTGCAAAGTTTTCAGCACAGGTCAAAGCTTTTTAGAAAACTGAAAGTCACAGGTGGATTTCTGAGTTCGAGGCCAGCCTGGTCTACAGATGAGTACCAGGACAGCCAGGAAAACACAGAGAAACCCTGTCTTGAAAAAACAAACAAACAAACAAACAAAAAAACCTGAAAGTCAGCCAGGTGGTGGTAGCACACGCCTTTAATCCCAGCACTTGGGAAGCAGAGGTAGGTGGATTTCTGAGTTTGAGGCCAGCCTGGTCTACAGAGTGAGTTCCAGGACAGCCAGGGCTACACAAAGAAACCCATCTCGAAAAACCAATGAAAGAAAACTGAAAGTCAAATCCCAGCAACTGTAGGAGGCTGAAAGGAGCAAGCACTTGTTAAATCTTTTAAAAACTGATTTTTCTTATCATTTCTTTTTAAAACATTTTATTTATGTTTCTTTTTTAAATGTATAAGTGCTGAGTGCTGCCTGCATGTCCACCAACATGCCAAAACAGGGCATCAGATCCCTCTCTAGATGGTTGTGAGCCACCATGTGGTTGCCGGGAATTGAACTCAGGACCTCTGGAAGAGCATCCAGTGTTCTTAACCACTGAGCCATCTCTGTAGCCCTTTCTTACCATCTTCTAATCAGCAGACTCAGAATGATTTACTGCTCAGTGGTTATGACTAGAGTGCTCGGTGGTAGAGGAATGAAATGCCACTATCCAGAGAGAACAGAAATGCTAGAAAACCCACACCCACTCTAACAATTCAGCACAGCTTCCGTAAGACTTCTCATTAACTTTATTTGTACGTTTTCTAATTTAACATACTGGAGTCTAACTCACAAGAGCACCATGCAAAAGAACTAAAAACTAAAGTAAATAGCGAAAAGCCGACAATAGTAGTATGTAAGTGGAGCTAATACTGTACCATCCTCAATAGTCCCAACTTTTGTATCTCTTTTCTTAATCTTCTTTTTTGCAGCTTTTTGAAATGGTGCAAATTCTACTATAGCATGATATTCCTGACCTGTTTAAGAAAAAAAAAATGTCATCCTTGCTTTAACAATAAAGATGTCAAAAAAGATGTGTAAGCAAATCAACGAACTGGTTTTTAGACCTACTTCGATGACAGGCATTTGAATAGTCTCCCAAAGGCCAACACCCTTGCTAAACTAACATAACTATAGAATTAACATTGATAACATAATCAAACATATGACAGCAGACTTGGGGGATAGTATGTACCTACAGTCTCAACTACCAGGAAGACTGAGGCGGGAATATTGCTTAAACACAAGAATTTCAGGCCAGCACACAAAGATCCTATCTCAATCAACAACAGCAACTGATAAATAAAAGATACATCTGAGAAGTCAATTTTCCCTGAAATTCAACTTCTAAAGTATCATGTTTTGATATGTGAAGTCATTCTTCAATTTAACTTTTGTTAATTTATATATTAGAACTTAGATTAGTGGCTTCTTGTTGATAATGCTAGTACTGGTAAGGTGAAAGCAAGAGGGCCATGAGTTCAAAGCCAGCCTGGGCTGCCTAGCAAGCTCCTGTCTCAAAAATCCTAAATAACTTAATAAAAATTAGATATATCTTAAATAAGCAAACTTTAAGAAAAACTATTTTGGGAAGTAGGACACTATGTAGCTCAAACAGCTAGCCTCAAAGTTGCTAGGAAGCTAAAATGTCTTACAGTACCCTTGATCCTCCTGTCCCCACCCTCCAAACTCTGGCCTTACAAGCTTGTAACTCCCAGCTAGAAGAAGTAAATCTAGAGACAGAAGCTCTGTGTAGAGGCACATGCTGGTCATCCCAGGACTAATGAGGAAGACTACCATTAGTCTGAGGTCAGTGTTAGATAGAATGAGACCCTGTCTGGGGATCCAGGAGATACTAATGGTTTAGAGTTAGTTATAGAGATGACAACTAATGAGTATGGGGTTTCTCATTGGAATGACAATCCAGTCTAAAACTAGATTGTGGTGATGGTTATACAACTGTGAATACATGAAAAACCAATGAACTGTGTGCTTTAAAGGAATAGATTTTGCTGGGTGGTGGTTGCAAATTCCTTTGGTCCCAGCAGCACTCAGGAGGCTGAGTAGGCAGATCTCCGAGTTCAAGGCCAGCCTGGAGCACAAGGCGAATTCCAGGACTGACAGAAAGAAACCCTATCTTAAAAAAAAAAAAATGGGTTTTAGGCTGGCAAGATGCTCAGCCGGTAAGAGCACCAATTGCTCTTCCAAAGGTCCTGAGTTCGGATCCCAGCAACCACATGGTGGCTCACAACCACCCATAATGAGATCTAACGCCCTATTCTGGTGTGTCTGAAGACAGCAATTACGCTGGAGCAAGGAGGACTGGAGCAAGCGAGTTCAATTCACAGCAACCACATGATAGCTCACAGCCATTTGTACAGCTACAGTGTACTCATACACATAAAACAAATAAGTCTTTTAAAAAAATGGGTTTTATGATGTGTAAATTACATCTTCATAAAGCTATTATTGTGAATGAGGTACCAATGTGAGTTTGACAGATGTGATTAACCTCATTATGTCAATCATTTCACATTATATGCACAATCAAGTTATCACATTACACAGCACTCAGAAAACAGAGACAGGAAGATTGACACAAGTTCAAGGCCAGCCTGGTCTACACAGAGAAATTGTTTCAAAAAGTCAAAACAAAGGAAAACAAAACCTCAAAAGGACTACAGATTGCATATATTATATGATTCTGTTGATATGAAATGCCCAGAGTAAGGAAATCCATAGATACAAAGTAGAACAGTGGGGCTACTAAGGCTGAAGAGGGAGGAAGAGAAAACTGCTCACAGGTACAGGTTTCTCTGGGGATGATGAAACACCTCAGAATTAGTAATGATGGTTATAGAAGCTTGTGAATATTCTAACCCCACTAAGTTTGCATGTATGGATGGTGAATTCTATGGTGTACGAATTATATTTCAATGAAAAATTGATTGCTAAAAAAAGATATAATCTTTCTGAGTTCGAGGCCAGCCTGGTCTACAGAGTGAGTTCCAGGACAGTCAGGGCTATACA
>NC_045030.1:42209493-42214443 GCF_008632895.1 Mastomys coucha
AAAAAAAAAAATGCTAGTCAGGAAAAAATTGCCAGTTTGGAAAATTTGATAATTAGGTATGAGTGTTAGGCATGAGTTACAATATAGGAAAGAGTGACTTTAGCAAGTGAGAGGCCTTTATTTGACCCTAAGTATACATAAATTAGACAAACACAGTTGTCAAGCCTTCAACTTGGATTGTCAATCCACAACAAGGATTTAATATTTGCAAACTTGAAGTAATTGAGGAAATAAAAACAGACAGGAAACCCCAAATCACTTGTCTACGAGTATAAAAACCAAATGAAAGATGGCAAATAATGACTTGGAGACATTCTAGCTAAACATTGCAAACACCAGATAGCAAATAAAAAGTGAGTGAGGAGTTCAGTCAGAAATCTGTTCCTGTTATAAAGTGTATATTTTGGATCCCAAGCATTTGTGTGTTCCTGTTTTTTGCTGATGCTGGGGATTGAACCCAAGGTCTCACACATAATCAATCATTGCTTTATATCTCCAGCCTGGGAGATGCTTTAGTTATATGCAACTTTGTGAGAAAGCTAAACAGTATTCTAAAGGATATTAATTCGTATCTTTGAAGCAGAAAGTCAACATTTAAAACAAGTTTAAAGTATCACATCAGGAGAAATCAGCAGCAATTATATTCACTGGATCAAAGTAAAGAAATAATAAGTTAATAGAAATACCTTTCAATGTTGCACATTTTATCTTAAAGGAGTTTAAGTTTAACCTACATAGGCATGGAGAAAGCATTGCTCTCCCCTATCCCTTCCTCCCACTCCTCAACCCTCTCTCTTTTCTTCTCTCTCTCCAGGATCATGTTATGTAGCCCAGACTTGCCTCAAACTTGGAGTCATTCTCCTGCCTCTGCCACCACTGCTCCGATTACAGGCATGCATCACAAGGGGCTGCACACATTCTCTTAAATAAAACCATGACAAACTCTCCTAAATCTTATACTCACCTTTATTTATTTATTTATTTATTTATTTATTTATTTTGGTTTTCGAGACAGGGTTTCTCTGTGTAGCCCTGGCTGTCCTGGAACTCACTCTGTAGACCAGGCTGGCCTCGAACTCGGAAATCCACCTGCCTCTGCCTCCCAAGTGCTGGGATTAAAGGCATGCGCCACCACCACCCGGCTTATACTCACCTTTATTGTCAAGGAATACATAGCCGTCAAATCGGTCCCTGAATAAAAGAATGTCTTCTTGGTTTTTAAAGTTGATGTATGCTCTCGCATACATATGAGGATAAAGGCTGGAGAGAGGAGAGCAATTATGTGACTATGGTTGCAGGTGTCTGACTGAATTGCAAACATGTATGCATCCAAGATACTAGCTCAAAAAAGCAAAAAGGAGGGTAACCGGAAAGCAAGACTGCTTTCCACCACCCCCTACCCCAACCCCCATTTATTTATTTATTTATTTTACCTAGTATCATTAGAAAAAAACTCAAAATAATCATGCTCAGGCATAGGTTGAAGATGTTCCTGAAGCTGCTCCTTGGTCAAAGTGGGAGGTAATCTTCGAATTACCACCTTAGGAAATGAATGAGGAAAGTAAAAATCAGTAGGTATCAACCAACTTTCTGGCATACCAGAATCATGGCTTCTGATAATCGGCTTTAAAATACAGACGCACTTGTAAAAAAACATCAAAAATAGCCTTCTGCAGTCCAATGCTATGAATTACTCAGAGGTATGGATAACGCGGGTTTATACAAACTCCTGGAAATGACAACTGTCTGGGGCAAGGTAAATCCCAAGTTCTGTTCTTAAATGGAGTTTAAAACCCATTTTGAACGAATCCTGGTCTTTCGTGGGTGTTCCAACATTGTATCTCTCACACGTCTAACATGCGCTAAACGAACTCCCTTCCCCATTCTGCTTAACACGTAAAACATTTACCCATCGCCCTCCATCTGTCTGCTCCTCCGAGTCATCAATCCTCTTAACGTACTCCCCCCAACTCGCCTCCATTAACACTTACACCACAATTACTCCCACCTCTAACCCCTGGTGTCGCAAGGTCTATTTAGCAATTCAAGCCAATTAAAGTTCCCCTATCTTTACTGCTGCTCCCCTATCCCATAACTATCCCACAGTCGCAGCTCTGATCTAAACCTTTCTCATCTGGGAACCCTCCCTTTACCTCACCGCCCCGCCCGCCCCCACTTCTGGGGCTTTACCAGAACCTGCTAATCCCATTTCCATCAGTGCGTGAGACAGAGCGAAGCAATTTCCATTCAGTTAGAAACAGAAGAGCTACTCGGGAGAGGAAGAGAGAAGCCCCATCCCCAGCCATGCTGCCCAGTCCGTGTACACGTCCCGCCCTCTTGTGCCACCACCCGATAGGTACCTTGCTCAAAGCTTCTTTCTTGTCCCTGTAGCGATCTTGCCTATCGTCCCCTTTGGCGGCATCGGCTCCAATGTAGCCGCCTGTGGCACCCTGCGGCGTCAACAGGGTCACTCGCTTCTCCTTAGGCCTATGATCTTTTTCTTCCTTCATGGCCACGGTTACGCTCTCAGAGCGGTAGCACAGCTCCTAAGCCGTAGCGCCGGGCACCTACGACTCTCGGGCAGAGACCTCAGTAGCTCCGCCCCTAACAAATAACCCTAGTGATAAGCAGAGCCCCGCGTTCCATTGGGCTCTCCGAGATCTCGCGAGAACTCAAGGCACCCGGTTTCACTCAGGGTTAAGGTTTTAACACCTGACCTTTACTTCCCGCCTGCCTAAATCCCCGTGCTGCCCAATCCCCTAGCGACCCAGACTCCCTCGGGGCCCGCCCCTTAGCGCGTCATTAGCAACTTCGCCATCTTGTCTACAAACGACTCGTTCCTGGACTACAACTCCCAGCATGCAAAGCAGCCGCCCGTTTAGGATTAGAAATGGGGGGAATCACCCAGATGTTTCATAAAGATTTTAATTATATGTGATCATTTAATCTTAAATTTAGTGATATTTTCAGATAATAAAATACCATAAATGTTTTAAGTATATATGATCCCTTAATCTTAAACGTTTAGTGCTTTTTCTTTTTCAGATAACAAACACGGTTTTATGCCGTGTGAGGTAGATCGAGCCTGTAATTGCAGCGCTGTGGAACCTGAAAAAGGATCATGGCAAATTCAAAGTCTGGTCTAACTAGCAAGTTTCAAGCAAATTAGTGCTAGATAGTGGAACCCTGTATCAACCAAACAGCTAACACATAAATAAATAGATAAGTAAAAGCCTTTTAAAACTAAAGTACACTTGTGCTGGCTCAGCGGTTAAGAGCACTGACTGCTCTTTCCAACATCTTGAGTTCAATTCCCAGCAACCACATGGTTGCTCCAAGTCACCCCTAATGAGAACTGACCCCCTCTTCTGGCGAGTCTGGAGACGGCTACAGTGTACTTATGTATACTAATAAATAAATCTTTAAAAAAAACCTGAAGTACATTTTCATAGACATTAGGATTTACACATACTCAAAAAACACACAAGATACTAATTTCAATGAATTATAACCAAAATGTATGAGATTTATTTTCACCACCTTTCTTTATTTTTCTAACTAAAGAATTCTCTCCTGACATTGGTATCCAACAAGAAGGGGAAAGGAAACTATCCAACTTGATTTTGTTCACTTTCTTCACTTTCTTCACTTCACGTCGTACTAGTGGCCAGTTGGTCCATGCCATAAATTTGAGCAACAAAAATAACTTTTTTTTGGTGTTGTGGGGGGGGGGGTTCAAGACAGGATTTCTCTGTGTAGCCCTGGCTGTCTTGGAACTCACTCTGTAGACCAGGCTGGCCCCAAACTAAGAAATCCGCCTGCCTCTGCCTCCCAAGTGCTGGGATTAAAGGCGTGGGCCACCACTGCCCTGCTAAAATGAGCTATTAACCAGGTGTGATAGCGTGTTTCTGTAGTCCCTGCTTTGGGAAAGCTGAATCAGGAGGGTCATAAATTCTAGGTCAGATTGCTATACCCAACAAGGTATTTTCTGTAGAGGGAGCCGGGCAGTAGTGGCGCACGCCTAGTCTACAGAGTGAGTTTAGGGACAGCCAGGGATACATAGAGAAACCCTATCTCAAAAAACCAACAACGCAGGGCGGTGGTGGCCCACGCCTTTAGTCCCAGCACTTGTTGAGGCAGAGACAGGCAGATTTCTGAGTTCGAGGCCAGCCTGGTCTACAGAGTGAGTTCCAGGACAGCCAGGGCTTTACAGAGAAACCCTATCTCGAGATAGACCAGAGAAAACCAAAACCAAACCAAACCAAACCAAAACAAAAAACAAAAAGCCCAACAACAAAAAGGAACGAAGAGGAAGGAAATGAAGGAAGAAAGGAAGAGAAAAATAAACATTTTGTTGGTGTATCCGTTGGAAGGGGAGGGAAGTCCCCAGTGCAGTTTGCTGGTGCCAAGAGAAGACAAGGCACTGACCCACCTCAGTGCTGCGGCAGCTTCCTGATCCTGGCAGGTGGTTTCTCAGCACCATGATTAAAAATAACCATGGTGTTGCAATTAATTACAGAATGGGCTCTTGGAGAGCAAACTTCCCTCACCTATACTTTGCACTAACCTGACAACTAAGATTTTGCTGCTACAGAGGATGAACTTTATCTGAGGTTGGCCAGATCCTGAAACTTTGGTCTTTCTCATAGTCCTGTATTTGTTTTTTTTTGGGGGGGGGGGACCTGAAACCAGCATATTTAAGTGTCGGGTTGACAGAGTTAGCTGAATGTGGTGGCAGATACCTGTACTGTAGTCGGAGCTACTTCCAGCTACTGAGCCACAAGATCACTAAGCTCGTTTGTCTGGGCAGCAAACTAAAATTTCATTGTTCTTCTCCCCAAGAGGAGGAGGCTGGAGGGAGGAGGCAGGAGGGAGGTAGTAGGAGGCACTAGACAGGAGGAGGCAGGAGGCAGGAGGAGGCAAGAGGCAGGAGGCAGGAGGCAGGAGGCA
>NC_045030.1:42215162-42216653 GCF_008632895.1 Mastomys coucha
GAGGAGGCAGGTGGCAGGAGGTGGCAGGAGGAGTCAGGAAAAGGGAGTTGGCTGGAGGAGGCAGAACTGGAGGCCAGAGGCAGGTGGAGGCAGGAGGAGGAAGGAGGCTGGAGGCAGGAAGAGTCAAGAAGAGGCAGTTGGATTTGGGTTGGTGGGCTGTGCAGGCAAAAGGTCTGGACCCCTGGACACCCTGTGGGTGGTAATTTCTGCCTGCATGGGAGGGAAGGTGTTCAACCACGCCTCCTGGGCCCCTGGCTCCTGTTGCAGTTATTTCCCCCACCCCCGCAGGAGAGGTGTGTGATGTTTATGTATAGGCAGCACCAAGCCTTCCCACATGCAAATAAGATTTTCCCCAAATCCTCAGTCCAAACAAACGGGAAGTACCTGTTGTTGACCCCTGAATCACCCCCAAAACTGTATATAAATCCTATCCAGGGAATTAAAGGTGTGAGAACTACTCTGTCCTCTGAGCCTTTTTTTTTCTAAGAGCTGTAACACTTGGGAAGAGGTCTGCTCTCCCGAAACACATCCTGAAGCCGAGCCACACTCCTCCCTGGCTAGTAGGCCTCTTGTTGGCCCAACCCCACCTGATTCAGTGCAGGGCAGCACAGAGTAACTGAGTGACCTGAAAAGCACGGAAGAGAAGTGAAGCTAACTGTGACAGCAGAAGTAGCGGAAGACTTCTCCTCCTTGGCCGAACTCTCACCTGGAACTCTCGGACCAGGCTGAGCCAGAGATCTCTGTGGAAAGCCTCTGGTACACAGGCGCACAGTAGGAGGCAGGAAGATGGAGGAGGCAGGAGGAGCCAGGAGGAGGCAGGAGGAGGTAGGAGAAGCAGGAGGAGGCTGGATACTGGAGGCAGGAGGCAGAAGCAGAGGGATCTCTGTGAGTTCAAAGCCAGCTTGGTCAGCCTGGTCTGCATAGTGAGTTCCAGTGTAGCCATTACTATGTATATGGATCCTGTCTCAAAAACAAAAAAACAATGAAGTTAATGTTTATGTAGCATGTGGTACACCCGTGCATGTATGTATGCATGCATGTATGTATGTATGTATGTATGTATGTTTGAGTTGTGAGGCTAGATAACTCCTCATCAGATTATGCTCTTTCCCCCCATGATGTGTCCCTCCTGGATTGAGGAGCTCTTTAGTCATGCTGGCAAGCACCTTCCTTCCATTCTAAGTCATTTCATAACCTCTATCTCCGTTTTAATCTTTTTTTGAGGAGGGTCTGAAACATTTCTCTCTGTGTCTCTCAGTCTCTCTCTCTGTCTCTCCGCCTCCCCTCTGTGTTCCTGTTACTGAGGGCTACAGGGAGGAGGGGTAAGATGACAATCACCAGAACTGACTCTCTTTCCATCACAAGGATTCTTAGGGCTCGAACTCTGGTTTTCAGGCTTGTTAGCAAGCACACAGGGAGGTATCTTGCTGGCTCTTTTATTTTTCTTTCTTTTTCTTTTCTCTTTCCTGTTGTTGTTGTTGTTGGGGGGGG
>NC_045030.1:42216688-42222195 GCF_008632895.1 Mastomys coucha
AAATACTATTTTAAAATGCCCCAGTTGTTGGGACTGGGTTGCAACCTTATGAGTTGTTGGGACCCAAAGCGGTCCCAAGGAAATCCCCAAACAAGCCAGGCTGTTGCCATGACAATAGGTTTTTTTCTTCAAATTGACACCAAGGCCCCATGGCTGAAGACAACACACACACAACCCAGTAAACATGGAGTGATCGACTTGGTGCCAACATAGAACATCCACTCCTGCATTCTAGTGTCTTTGGTACTGGAAAGTACTCTGCAGGCTACCAAAGGAGAAAAATAAACAGCAACCTCGCCTTAGTACCTTTGACCTACAATACTGTCATGCCCGAAAAATATATGCTAGGGCAATGGCGACATAACCAACCAATGTTTGATTTGACTTAAAGCCCACACCACAAGATGGAAATCATTTCTGATACTACTTGGGTGAGCAAGAACCAGAAACTAGTTAGTCCAGATACCTAGAGTAAAACCAAATACTACTGGTCTTAAAAAAAAAAAAAGTAGTAATAACACGATTCCTAACAATATTTTGTAATACTTGTAGATTGGTGCCTTATTCCTCCATCATTCCTCTTGCAGCAGGCAGGAACAGGTACAGAGGCTTACGGCCAGACACTGCAGAGAGAGGGCAGGGGCTGACTTTAGAACACACCATTCTAAATCGGATGTCTCCATAAATCCCTCCCTTCAGAGCTCAGGGAACCTCCTAGAAGAGGAGTCAGAGTGTAAGAGCCAGAGGAATGGAGGACACCAGGAGAACAAGGCCCTGGAAATCAACATGGACAAAGCTCATATGAATTCAGAGAGACTGAAGCAGCCTGCACAGGGCCTGCATGGGTCTGCACAGCTGGCTCCTCTGGGTATATATTATGGCTCTCAATTTAGTATTCTTATGGGACTCCTGGGTATGTGAGTGAATGGGTCTCTAATATTTGTGTTTTCTCTTGGGCTCTTTTCCTTCCATTGGTTTGCCTTGTCCAACTTTGATGTGACTTTTTTTTTTTTTTGCTTTATCTTATTACATTTTATTGTGTTGTGTTTTGTTATCTCTTAGTAGCCTGTTCTTTTCTGAAGAGACCCAAAAAAGGAGTGGATCCGGTTGGGAGGGGAAGTGGAGAGGAACTGCGAGGAGTGGAGGGGCTGAAATAATCAGAATACATTGTATGGGGAAAAAAAAGCTATTTTCAATAAAAAGGTAAATTCCCAGTCATGTGTAGTTGTTTATGCCTTTAATCCTGCACTAGGTAGGCAGAGGCAGGTGGGTATCTTTGAGTTTGAGGTCAGTCTGATCTACATAATCAGTCCCAGGCCAGTGCTGGCTAGGTAGTGAGTGTTATCCTATCTCAAAACAGACAGGCCAGACGGTGGTGGCACCAGCCTTTAATCCCAGCACTTGGGAAGCAGAGGCAGGTGGATTTCTAAGTTTAAGGCCAGCCTGGTCTACAGGGTTGTGGAGCACTGCTGCGCCTTAAAGATGGCGCCTGCCATTCTTCTGCTAAGGAGTAAACAAGTCCTTATTTGGCAAGAGGGTTGCACCTGCCAGTGGTCTGATCTTTTGTCATGAGGCTGTAGCCAATGATGGCGCAAAACGTGGTATGGGCTCATGGGCAGTCCTACGAGGGGTATTTAAGCAGCACTCACAGACCATTTGGGGGCACACCTTTCACTATGATGTAACTACGAACTCCTGAGTAAACTGTTGCCGGAAGGAACTGGTGTGCTAGTCTTTCTTCCCTGCTTGCCAGGGTGATCAGCTCGGCTCACAGGGTGAGTTCCAGGACAGCCAGGGCTACACAGAGAAACCCTGTCTCGGGCTGGAGAGATGGCTCAGTGGTTAAGAGTGCCGACTGCTCTACTGAAGGTCGTGAGTTCAAATCCCAGCAACCACATGGTGGCTCACAGCCATCCGTAATGAGATCTGATGCCCTCTTCTGGGATATCTGAAGATAGCTACAGTGTACTTACATATAATAAATAAATAAATCTTTATTAAAAAAAAAAGAAACCCTGTCTCAAAAACAAAAATAAAGCCAGGTGGTGGTGGCGCATGCCTTTAATCTCAGCACTTAAGAGGTGTTGGGAGCCAAGGTATGGACACCCAACCCCCTGCCCCTCAACTAGCCTGAGAACTGCCTGACATTCACCTTGGCTAAAAACATCCTCTGCCTGTTTACCAGGAGGCAGTATACCAAGATGAAATGTTCCAGACCCCCTGCCAACATCCGTCAGATGGACAACCCTGGAGTGAACCCATTGTTCTCCGCCCCTCCCCTTTTCTGTTTTTTGTAAAGTATATATTAAGCAGCTTGCTTTAAGTAAAGTAGACCTTGACAAACCTTTGCAGGGTCTCCTCTCTCTCGCCCATTTTACTTTTGCAGACATGGTCCCCCTTGACCCCCGAATAACTGAACACCGCAGGCCGGGATAGGTGGTGCCTCAACGAGGGGCTCGAGGTATGGACTTTTTGCCGGTCGGACTATCTGGTAAAGCCCCCCAGGAGAGCTCCCCGGGATGTGTGAAAGTGCAGCCTCCATCCTGCCACTCACAGCACAATCGTGTTGTAAGTACAGTACATTCCGTCCCATAAGAATGGGCCATAGCTGTGTAAAGAAGCAAAAAGCTTCTCTCAGGGAAATAAGAGTTGAGTCAAAAAAAAAGAAAGATTTGATTCGCCGGTAGATGGCAGGTTCGCAGGTTATAGACCCTAGAGAGAGAGAGAACAGTGCAGGAGAAGTGGGCTGTGCAGCTATGCCCTCCCTGTGGCTCTTCTTGGAGAGAGTCCTGGTCTTTGTTCAATGTTATATGTAAGTTTGTGTGTCCTGTCCTGTCGAGTGAATGCTAAGTCTTTTGTGTCTTTGTCTTTCCGAGATCCCCTAAGAAGTTGTGGGTGGGGATGCAACTTGAGACGGAGTGCGGGCGGTACTGGCTCACAGGTGCTGGTGTGGGAAATGGCTGCTGATGGGGGCAATGGCCAGGGGCAGAAGCCCAGCCCCGTCTAGAACGCTGTTCCGCGCGTGGGAATGCAGCCCCTAGCAGCCTAGCCAGACCTGTACAGGGCCCTGATTTGTCTCTCTCCCGCCCAGGGGGTCGTGCAGCCTGGGCCAAAAACGGAGACCAGGGGCAAGAGAGGCGTGGTTGGCGACAGGCATAGGCAGCTGCCTGCGTGTCTCATTCTCCGCACCTGGCCAGCGCGGCCTTGCTGCAGCGACCCTGGCCTTGCGGGCTTGGTGCCACCTCGGGGCAGCGTCTACGGCTGACTCGACTAGGCGGGCAGACAGCCAGGCACTCCACGCCAATCGATCCGGCCAGCCACCTGGCCTGCCCAGGCAAAAAACAACAGAGACCCGGGCAGAGAAAGGCGGTCTGCGGGCAGCTGCCCAGGCTGGGCAGCAGAGACAGCCACGACCCGGAGAAGAGACTGGGACGGCCCCAGGCAGGCGTGGCAGCCAGGCAGGGCCCGGGCTGGTGGTGCAGGCATGCTCGGTGTCTCCTCACTGAGCTCAAAAACCCCTGCTTGGCCAGACTCTGGGGTGGCAGCACGATGCTGCCGGAGCCATCCAAAATGCGCGCCGCAGTGCCCCAGAGGCGTGGAGAACACTGCCAGCAGCTTCCTGCGTAATTGCGCATGCACGTGCTCTCTGCACAGCACCAGTACTAAGGCTAACAGCAGCCCATTATTTAAGTTTTCAGTTAGGGAAGATGAGCAGAATGATATTTCGTGTGAACTAGATGACACAGTTGAAGGAAGGAGTGCAGGGGAAAATCGTGAGCAAGAATCAGAGGAGGTGAAGTTCCCCTTCGAAGATGGCCAGATGGCCGAGGAACCTCCATCTTTCGATGTGTCTAGTGACTCTGCTTGTACCGATAAAAATAAGACAGAAAAGAATGAAGGGGCGAAATGTCATTTGGAATTGAATACTGTAGATAATATTGATAAACCTGAGAACTCTCCTCAGAAAAATCAGTTGGAAACACTGGGCTATGGTGAGGACACAGAATCTAATGATGCTCAGTTACAGAGCACAGAGTTCAGTAAGTCAGATTTGGAGGAATTTGACACTTGTGCTTTTGGACCAGAAGCTAGTACTTTAGAAAATACTATTTGTGGTGTTCCTGACCAAAATTCAAAGCAATTGAATATTACTCAAAATATTAAAATGGAAACAGCAAATCTTCAGGATGATAGAAGCAGTTTAGAGCCTAAAAACACAAAATCCAAACACATAAAATCTGTAACTCATTCTAAACAAAACATGACCACAGACACACCGAGAAAAACTGTGGCAACAAAGCATGAAGTAGGTCATATGAAAACTAAATCTAATGTCAAGGCTGTGGAGCGGAATTCTGATGAACCAAAACCCACGCACGCCTCCATTCTGCAGTGAGTGGCTCAACAAACCATTCTTACTATGGACTACTACTATGTAGTGGAAAGAAACATATGCTAATATGATGAGCCTTGAGCAATTACAGTAAATGAAAAAAATGCTAGTCTTAAAAGATCACTTACCATTTTTAGAGTCAGGAAATAGACATTGTATAGCATATGTATTCTTACTGCAGTGTGACATAAAAGTTAATTTAGGCTAATGAAACTAAATTAAATTTTTGTACCTTTAGTGTTTAATATATGTCTGTTTCTGTGCTAACATTTTACAAATTTATATACATACAAATTAATACATTTAGAAATCTAAAAGTGAGTGAGAAGTAAGGTTCCAGTTTATAAAATGATTAGAGTGATGTATGAGCCATATGTAGTGCTACATGCCTACAATCCCAGTGCTCAGGAGACTGAGGTAGGAACATTTCAAATTTAGAGCCATTCTGAGCTATATAGCTCCCAGCCAGTTGGGGTACAGTGAGAGACCTTGCTTCAGAAAAAGGCAGAGAAGGTAGGAGAGAATAAAATAATTTAAATATTCTTATAGGCCAACTATAAACACAAGTTTGTGCTTCACTTTCATGAATAAGATGAGATTATAGTAGATGACCATCAAGTACACAAAACGTTGTATTCCAACATAACAACCTTGTATCCTCTCTGATTTTTCTTTTTCAATCACGGTCTAATTCTGTTTGGATGAAAGTTGTCTAGATGGGTATGCTCTCCATTTGGTTTTTAAAAGCATTTTTGAGATGGGGCCCCACTCAACAGCCCAGGCTGGCTCCAATCTAGCAATTCTCTTGCCTCTACCTCCTAAGTGGTAATATTATAGGCATGCACACCTCTGGCCTGACATTCAGCCTAGGCTGATCTCAAACTTGTGACCGTCCTGCCTTGGCCTCCCAGGAATTGGGACTAAAGGTAAGCACCCCGCCATACCCCACTCACCTTGGCATTTCTAAATGAGTAGATGTGATTCTTTATAAGGCATTCTCACAATAACCCAGACTGGGGCTAACTACAGTTTAAAAGCAGGGAGATACTAGAAAAACCTTGTAATAAATATAATGTTTCTTAATATTGACTCTAAGAATATAATTGTTTATAAT
>NC_045030.1:42224560-42224871 GCF_008632895.1 Mastomys coucha
GATGACAATCAACAAATTTCCAATTCCTCATATTATTGGATATCAATCAATTAGGATATGTTGGTAATTTTTCAAATTAATATATTAAGAAAATAATTGTCATTTCCTGTTGTTTTTCTTGTAAAAGGTGGAATTAGGTTTGTGTGGATTTGTTGAAAGATTACCTTCTTGCTTCTTCTAGGGTGTAGTTTTGCTCCTTTTGATGTTTTTCATCTATTATCCTTTGTAGAGCTGGATTTGTGTAAAGATATTGTGTAAATTTTGTTTTTTCATGGAATATCTTGTTTTCTCCATCTATGGTAATTGAGAGT
>NC_045030.1:42225061-42225210 GCF_008632895.1 Mastomys coucha
GCCCAGGATCTTCTAGCTTTCATAGTCTCTGGTGAGAAATCTGGTATAATTCTGATAGGCCTGCCTTTGTATGTTACTTGTCTTTTTTCCCTTACTGCTTTTAAAATTCTTACTTTCTTTAGTGCATTTGGTGTTTTGATTATTATGTG
>NC_045030.1:42225296-42225469 GCF_008632895.1 Mastomys coucha
AATTTCTTTTCTGGTCCAGTCTATTTGGAGTTCTGTAGGCTTCTTATATGTTCATGGGCATCTCTTTCCTTAGGTTAGGGAAGTTTTCTTCTATAATTTTGTTAAATATTTATTGGCCCATTACATTGGGAGTCTTCACTCTCTTCTATACCTATTATCCTTAGGTTTGGTCT
>NC_045030.1:42225713-42228529 GCF_008632895.1 Mastomys coucha
GAGCCTGTCCTTCCTGTGATGCTAGTTGTGTCAGAACTCCTCAGAATCAAGCTGACTCTGTGATCCTGGGATTCTAGGATTCTGGTATCTTGGGCTTGTTAAATCACCTGGGAGTTTGGCTTTCTCTGTGAGTTGTGGGACTGGCTGCACACCTTTTGCCCAAGGTCTGCTCAGAACACTAACCCAGACAGACCAGAAGGAACTGGAGTCACTGGGCTGGTGGAGTTCGTGTGTGCCTGGTCCCGCTGGACCCAGTTACTTCCAGTGTTAGGACAGATGTTAATTCCTGCTCACCTCTGATCCTGGGTGTGTCAGAGTGCCTGGGAGTGGAGATTCCTCTGAGTGTTGTGGGACTGGCTGTGGAGCTTGGGCCCAAGGTCTGCTCTGGACCCCAGTCCAGACAGACTGGAAGGAACCCGAGTCACTGGGCTTGTGGAGTTCCTGTGTGCCTGGTCCTACTGGTCCCCAGTTATTCCCAGTGTTGGGACAGATGTTGGTTCCTGCTTACCTCTGGTCCTGGGTGTGTCAGAGCACCTGGGAGTGGAGCTTCCTCTGGGTTGCTTTTTGCTTATTTTTAAAAGGCTTATTTTGCTTTTACTTGATGCTAAAACGTCAGTCTGCTGCGGATTGCCATTGGCATCCACGCATTTTCAATTTTTATGCCATGATGGAATGGTGTATCACCCCACTTACTAACACATTTATTCTTAACCCCACCTTGATCTGAGGAAGGGGAACACAATGGCTGCCTAATACATTAATTAGTCAAGTGGATACAGACACAAAATCTTTTTACAAGCATGATTTTATTGCCAAGAATATTGGCTGAACATTTTTACTGGCCAGCAAAGCTTGCTTGGCTGAAATGGACTCCTCCTTTCTCTGGGAGTCGACAATGGCTTCCCTCTACCCCTAGAGGCCAAGCCTTAGGCCTAAACATTGCTAATTTGCAACTAAAGTGCCTGAGACATCTTCAAGTTAATGTTATTTTTAAACTTTTGAGTTTATATCAAACAAGCTCATTCCCGGAGTACAAAGACAAACTCATTTGTTCACACTGAGCCAGGTGACAGGTAGAACAGGTGAACAGGTAGTTCGTGTCTTTTAGAGCCATCCATGCTCCCCCACAGGCCTTACTAGAGGTTTGCAATCAGACTATTGTTGTGAGTACCACCTTTCAATATCTTGGGGCACCTAATGGTTCTTACTTGGCATGTTCTACTGGACTTACTACCTATATAGTTACGCAGCTCTTTTTAACTAATAAAGATTATTATGTTTTGGTCCAACTCCTCCCAAAGTTAATGGTTCACCATGCGGAGGATCTCCTGCGGTTTTGGGAAAGAGGCACTAACTTTCCCCCAGACAAGAGAGAGCCCATATCCATGGTGACCTTAGCAGTGATTCTTGGTCTGGGAACTGCAGGTGTGGGAACCAGTATTGCCTCTTTGGTCATCCCCCAACAACAATACGCCCAACTTAATCTAGCTGTAGACTGAGATATACAGGAATTGCAAAAAAGGCTTACAAAATCCAAAAGATTCCCTGACCTCCTTGTCCGAGGTGGTGTTACAAAATAGGCAAGGTCTTGACCTAGTGTTCTTACAGGATGGCTCTGTGTGGCCCTCAAAGAAGAATGTTGCTTCTATTCCGATAGAACCCGTTTGGTTCAAGATAGTATAAAAAAGGTTAGAATTAGCCTAGAAGAAAAGAAGTGTAATAGGGAGAAACAAAAATCTTGGTATCAAAATTGGTTTTCCGCTGGAGAGATGGCTTAGCGGTTAAGAGTGCCGACTGCTTTTCTGAAGGTCGTGAGTTCAAATCCCAGCAACCACATGATGGCTCACAACAAAATTGGTTTTCCACCTCCCCCTGGCTATCTACTCTCCCCCCCCCCCCCCCCCCCCGCCCGCCAGCCTTTTGGGACCCTTAGTAGGGCTCCTCCTCCTCCTTTCCTTCGGGCCCTGGGCCTTTTCCAAACTAACCTCTTTTGTCAAGAATCAGATAGATAGTGCTATGAACAAGCCAGTGGCGGCCGTCCATTGTCATTGCCTGGAAACCCAAGACCCACCTGTGGATCCACCCACCGAGACAACAGACTCAAATGCAGGCATACTACGTTTGTCAAGGCTAAGAGGCCCAGGACCTTTATGTTTCCGTAAGCTGTGGAGCAAACACCAATGACGGGTTTACTGAGGTACCACATGCCCAGCCCACTGACCTAACAATCCTCAGACTCCTACGACAGGATTATTGAGAGGCCATTCCTCGGGTGCCCACCACCCCTTATATGATCAATCCAGTGGTTGCGACCCTCAGGCCATGGGCCTGTGTGCGTATCAGTCAACTGGGGTGGTGCAACTCTCATAGCCTAAGACACAGGGTTCTCTTTACCTGCGGACAAGATTGGCCGTGGACAAATACCTCATAGCCTAAGACAGACCATCCACCTGCCTCATTTCTATACTAGAGAGGGGGAGATGTTGGGAGCCAAGGCATGGCCACCTGACCCCCTGCCCCTCAACTAGCCTGAGAACTGCCTGACATTCACCTTGGCTAAAAACATCCTGTGCCTGTTTTCCAGGAGGCAGTATACCAAGAGGAAATGTTCCAGACCCCCTGCCAACATCCGTCAGATGGATAACCCTGGAGTGAACCCATTGTTCTCCGCCCCTCCCCTTTTCTGTTTTTTGTAAAGTATATATTAAGCAGCTTGCTTTAAGTAGACCTTGACAAACCTTTGCAGGGTCTCCTCCTCTCGCCCATTTTACTTTTGCAGGCATGGTCCCCCTTGGACCTCCCCCCCCCCAGAATAA
>NC_045030.1:42228557-42230942 GCF_008632895.1 Mastomys coucha
AAAAAAAAACAAAAACCCAAAAAACAAAAAAACCAAAAATAAAAAAACCCAGACAAATAAGAAAATGTTTGAGTATGTTTGAGTACAGGAGTCCACAAAGCATATAAACACCGATTTCAGTCAGTCAGGGATAGTTTATTGAGCATTTGGCCCAGGACTGATCAATCAGGGCTGCAAAACAGACTCAGGAGCTGATTGCAACCCTGAACCAGAATCCTACAGACCTTTAAAAGCCTGAAATCCACAAACATCTGTGACAAGTTATTCCACTGATCAGGATTTAGGGACAGGGGACTTCCTTAGATCATGTCTTTGTCTTACTTTTATACTGTTCCCATTGGTTGGGGTGTTTAACTGTGGCAGGGGACTTGGCTTGTCTAACATTCATTTTTTAACTTGCCAACTAGAATGTCAGTCACCCATGTACGTGATTCTTTCTGCCAGGTAGGATGTCAATTCCCAGAGTGGTCTTGGGAACTTAAAACTTTACTTGGCCCTACTTCCCTATTTGGAAGGCTTATTCCAAATGATGTTTTTATATTGGTTCAGGTATCTCTATTATATTAGGATCCATCCCAGGGGAATCTTATAAAGGCAAAAATCATAAAAACTCAAACACAAGTGCAGAAAGTGCTGCCATATGGTTGGTTTGGGTCCAAGCTTATTGTGGCTAACTATGCAAAGCAGTTCTAACTGGCTTCTATTGTGATTTGCTGTTTCCAAGAACACCAAAGGACAGAACATAACAGAATATGCAATCAACAAGGGTGTGAGAAAGTTTCCTAGTAAGAGTAGTAACAACACATGAGAAAGTTTCCTTATAACATTAGTAACAGCATAAAATGGCTGGCTAGACAGGCAGTAGTTACCCAGGCCTTAACAGAAAAGAAAGAGGAAAAAAAGTGAATGTCCCAAAAAGTCTCATTCTGCCAGGCGGTGGTGCGCACGCCTCTAATCCCAGCACTTGGGAGGCAGAGGCAGGCAGATTTCTGAGTTTGAGGCCAGCCTGGTCTACAGAGTGAGTTCCAGGACAGCCAAGGTGACACAGAAACCCTGTCTCAAAAAAAAAAAAAGAAAAAGTCTCATTCTAAATACATAGTGTTTGTGTGACACTTTTCCTAGGGAGACATGAACACCTACTTGCCTTAGATAAAAAACTGACAACAGACCAAAGTCCAATTTGGTAAGCCAATGACCTTTGTTGGGATTACTCACGGGTGTGGGTGAATGGTTACTCATACGATCAGAAGTGATTCAAAGACAGCTATATCACCAATATAGGGAGGGAGGGAGGGGCTTAGTGTATCTGGTCAGTTTCAGGGATTTTCTACAGCCTTTACATTGCTTACTTCCTGAGCTTAACTGAACTTCTCTGCAGGATGTAATGCTCCAATCCCTCTTAGAACAATGTTTCTCAAACTTTCTAACTTTGCAACCCTTTAATTCAGTTCCTCATGTTTTGTTTTGTTTTGTTGGTTTTTGTTTTTTGATTTTGTTTGTTTTGTTTTGGTTTTTATTTTTTATTTTTTATTTTTATTTTTATTTTTTGGTATTTTTGAGACAGGGTTTCTCTGTATAGCCCTGGCTGTCCTGGAATTCACACTGTAGACCAGGCTGGCCTCGAACTCAGAAATCTGCCTGTCTCTGCCTCCCAAGTGCTGGGATTAAAGGCGTGCGCCACCACTGTCCAGCACAGTTCCTCATGTTGTGGTGATCCCCAAGCACAAAATTATTTTCATTGCTACTTCATAATTGTAATTTTGTTACTGTTATGAATCATACTGTCACTATTTGGTATGTGGGATACCAAATCTGCAACCGCCGTGAAAAGGACTTTTAATCACCAAAGATGTTGTAACCCACAGGTTGAAAACCATTGCTTTAGAACATCCTGTGTCTTAATGAGCTTCCCTTCAAAATAGAAAGTTTTAATTTCAGAGGAGTTTGCTACACAACACATATGTGGAGGTTTGAATATATTTGGTCCATGAGAAGTGGCACTACTAGGAGATATGGTCTTATTGGAGTATGTGTAGCCTTACTGGAAGAAGTGCTTAAACTGTGGAGGTGGGCATAAGGGCCTATGCTTAACCCAAGTCCACCCTGCCACAGGGCACAGCCACATGGGGAGGCGAAACACAGGGAGTTTAACTGTGCTTACCTTACCTGGGCTGTTCAGAAGTGCTAAGGCACCACTCCAGGGGTGGGAAAGCAAAGTTTGAGATGTGGGAAAGCCAGAGCTGGTTTGGGAATCCCCAGGCCTGTGACGAAGCCAGGGCCTTGGGATTCTTAGCCTCTTGGATATCCATGTGCTACTGGGAGTCGTGGAAAAGCAGAGAATGGAGTGGGGTGGGGAGCACGGACTAGGGGCAACATCTAGCCCGG
>NC_045030.1:42230953-42232011 GCF_008632895.1 Mastomys coucha
TACATGTAAGTACACTGTAGCAGTCTTCAGATACCCCAGAAGGGGGCGTCAGATCTCATTACAGATGGTTGTGAGCCACCATATGGTTGCTGGGATCTGAACTCCGGGCCTTGAGAAGAGCAGTCAGTGCTCTTAACCACTGAGCCATCTCTCCAGCCCAGGACACATTTCTTTATGTGAGAAAGCATGGCGCATGTTTCAAGTCAGGAGTTTGGCAGGGAGCTGGGAGTCACCTAAGCCTCAGGTGTGTGCCCACCCAGTCTCTGGGTCTCCACCTGCTCTACCTTACCAAACTTCCTGGCATGGTTTTACATCCCACGCAAAAGAAGTAGTCTCTCCTGGTTGCCTTCCGATCAAGATGAAGAATTCTGCCCCTTCTCCACCACCACATTTTCCTGGATGCTGCCATGCTTCTGACCATGATAATGGACTGAACCTCTGAAGCTCGAAGCCAACCCCAATTAAATGTTTGTCTTTATAAGGGTTGCTTTGGTCATGGTGTCTCTTCACAACAATGGAAGACAGCATAATTCCACATAATTCTGGTTTGGGCCATTGACCTCAGACTGTTTTTTTTCCCCCCATAGGATACATTCAACATATGGTTAACCTTTTCCATTTAACATTTCATATAACTTTCTATTACATTTCAAAGGAGATGACTCATGTTCAAATTTATCAGTTTTCAAAATGTGATAAGTTGCTGCTAGACCTGATATGTAATTTCCACAGCAAGTCCATGTGCCTTCAAATTTCCAAATTAAACCTGGCCTGACAGTGCTTCTATGAGAGCTACATACTATATATAACAGAACTCCAACATCAAGTCTATTAGAGTTCTTTAGAGTAACAGAACTTATAGAATAAATCACCCTATATATATCAAAAGGGGATTGATTAGAATGGCTACAGTCCCCCTAATCCAACAATGGCTGACTATGAATGGAAAGTCCACAAATCCAGTAGTTTCTCAGCCAATGCTCTTGTTTGGATGTGTCAGCTGGTCTTCAGTATATGATTGCATCCTGAAGAAGTATAGTTTTTTTTTTTTTGGTTTT
>NC_045030.1:42232022-42243910 GCF_008632895.1 Mastomys coucha
ATTCAAGGTTTGTTGTCTTCCTACCTCAAAATCCAGATTAGAAGTGGATCTTCCTACTTTCGATTAAGCAAAAATCCATTACTGGTGTTCCGTCTATTTCTGAATTTTAATTCATTCCAGATGTAGTCAAGTTGACAAGCAAGAAAACCAAGATCCATCACACCAGATAAGAAGCTGCCGAGGCCCAGCCTCAGCATGAGGACAGTCCTGAGAAAGGGGGGGAATGGGAACAATACTGATTCAGTAATGACTCAGAGTCAATAGTGGATGCAAGCTGCCAGTTCAAATGCTTTCTCTCTGTCCAAGGATTCTCATCATTCATTCTTCCTTCTCATTCTTCACTCATATTCTTCATTTTGACCTGAGAGCCTGAACCCAGTCTTTTATTTACTAAAGCTATATCATGAAGTATGCCACCACTGCCCAGCAGAAACTCTTTTTTCTTTTTTTTTTAAAGATTTTTTTCTTTTATTTTATGTGTATTGAAAGGAAAAATTAAAGCTTTAAACCTGTGCTGTCTAGGAAGAAAAGTTATGGGCCTAAGAATCCATCACAAACTGGCCACATAGGCCTGGGAAGGAGCAAGCAAGTTGTTAGATATCATAAGAGCTGGCAGGTCAAGAAGACATAAAACTATAAACATAGAGGAAAACATTTCTAGGCAAACGAGGACATGTCCAAGGCCCAGGCCTGCAAAGACGTGCCTGTTGGACACTAAGTAATGGACCATCTGGTCCTCTCAGATATGGTTTAATGTCAGATGCTTTTTTGACTCAGATTAACACCAACCTTAGGAATTTTCCACTCTCTTCTGCACGTAATACTTAATATTTGAACTAGCCAATCATGTATGACCACACTGATCCCTTTGTTCCCTCAGAACTTTTCCCTATATAAACCCCTAACTTTCAAGCCTCGTGGTCGGCTCCACTATCTCCTGCGTGAGATAGGTGTGGTGCCGAACCAGAGTGCCACGAAATTAAAAATACCTCTTGTAATTACATCAAGATTGGTCTCTCGAGATTTGAGTGGGGGTTTCCCCCAGGGGTCTTTCAGTATGAGTACACTGTATTCGTACAGATGGCAGTGAGCTATCATGTGTGTGGCATCTGGGAATTGAACTCAGGACCTCTGCCGCCCTGCTCAGCCCCCTCCAGCCCTGCTCGTTCTGGCATAATTTACTGCAGCTGTCTTTAGACACACTAGAAGAGGGCATCAGATCTCATTACGGGTGGTTGTGAGCCACCATGTGTTTGCTGGGATACGAACTCAGGACCTTCGGAAGAGCAGTCAGTGCTCTTATCTGCTGAGCCATCTCGCCAGCCCCAGAAATTCTTAAATTTACATAAATTCCAACCCCTGCTTTATTAAAACAGAAGCTAAACACAAAAGAACAGCACATTTCCTTATTTATTTATTTATTTATTTATTTATTTTTGGGTTTTGGAGACAAGGTTTCTCTGTGTAGCCCTGGCTGTCCTGGAACTCACTCTGAAGACCAAGCTGGCTTCGAACTCCCTTATAATTTTTACACAGCCTGTTCTGCACAGGTAGCTGGGCACAGCTCTTGTGGTTTCCTGGTACAGCAGACAGCAGTCTTTAGTAACTGTTTTCATGTAAAAACAGTAAGGTGAAAGACTACTAAGGTTAAAATGATTTCTTTTTCTGGTAGTGGTGGTGCATACCTTTAATCTCAGCACTTGGGAGGCAGAGACAGGCGGATTTCTGAGTTCTATGACAGCCTGGTCTATAGAGTGGATCCAGGACTGCCAGGGCTATACAGAGAAACCCTGTCTTGAAAAACCAAAAAAAAAAAAAAATTCTTTTTTTGTTTTATTTTTTATTTTCTTTGTTTTTGTTTTGTTTTAAAGGCGTGTGCCACTACTGCCCAGCTTAAAATGATTTCTTATAAAGTTTCATATTTTATGCAAGTGAAGCAGTTAGCTCTCTTCGATATCTCTCCAGGCATTGTCATCTCCAATCCTTCAAGTAACTAAGAGAATGAAGTACTAACTTTTCATATTCTTGAACATCATCTTTTAATTCTCCAATCTTTGTCTCCTCATCCTAGGAATGACATGGCTTCATGTGCTCTCTAATAATATTTGTTTCTAAATCATATATGAGCCTTACTCCTATAAAATAAATCCATTTATCATTTCATTGCTTTCTATAGATTTCTCCTTCTTTCCATATCCATGCCTTTTCTCCTTGAGGCCACTTTACATCTCCATCCTTGATATCCCCCAGTTCATCCTGGCTAATTAATCCAGCACTCATTCAACCATAGGGTACATGTATCTCCTCACATAATTCCAAGTTCAAGGCCAAGTCTTGCTATGAGTAATTTCTACAAAGGGCCATGTAGATTTTTATGGCCTCTGTGGTTATGTTGTCTAGATCCTTTTTCATGGCCATCAAGACCAAGGGTAAGGCCTCATCCAGCACAGTCTCATGACCACCTCCATTCCTCATTCCTGAGAACCACATCTGTTTCATTTATTATGAAGTTATTAGCTCTGAGTACTGTGGGAAGTATATTCTCCAGAAGGAGATATTAAAAGTACAACACATAGACCAAACAGCAGATCAGATCCAGGCCAATGGCAGTCAATCAGCACATGTGATCAACAGTTTGGCAATGCTTCAGGGGCAGGAACTGTGTCATAACACCCCTTATGCAGCCATGCTGGACCTGACAAGAACCACCCTTTGAGTTATTGATCAGGGGAGTACAAGAGACTCCCCGAACATTATAGGCTATTGCTGTTGTTCTTTGTTGCCTATCAGAAGTTGAAGCCCATATTTTAAAGACACTACAGACTTCAGCCAAGGACCTAGATGACACACACTGGATCTGACTTGAAAGCCCCCTCCCTGAGGATTAGCAATTGTGGTACCAGAAGGTGCCATACAAACTTCCAGAATAACCAATAGTCATGCCAGCAAGGACAGCTAAGAACTTCAACATCAACAAGCACAGTCTGGTAACTCTAAGGGTGTAGGAGGGGCATGAATAACCAGCAGGTCTCTAATTGGCTGCATCCTCTCTTAGCTGAGTCTGCCTGCCTTTGAGTCTGGCTTGTTATTCATTGTTTCTGTTTGTATTTTGATTCCTGCCTGCCTCACACCTTTTTCCATCCCCTTCTTCATTCCATCCCACAACCTTTTCATTCGTCCTTTTCTTCCTTACATTTTCATTCATCCCCAAATAAAGTAAGGCTTGTTCAACAAGAGGGAAATGATACCTCATACTAGGAACCCAGCCAACTACCCAGGGCTAGTGATGAATTGATCTTTGCACAGAATCTACAACCACCACTTTACTAAACCAGCACAATTCTTAACTGTATTCTAAATATTTATCCTTACACCCATATATATATATACACAAGTGCAATGATCACCCCTCATTAAAGAAACTTATCTTTGTAAAAGACAGAGGGCACCACAGAAAATCACATTTGGTGGTGTTATTCATGCGGCTACTCAATGAAATAGGTACTGCAGTCATCACAAAGAACAAGTAATCCTGTAGTGTCCAGCCCAAACTGATCCATATGCAACCTAACCCTTGTATCTATGGCTCAGGGAACATGGAGGAAGGAAGTGGGCAGAAAGTCTGTAAGACCCAGACGAACAAGAAGTCTGCTCTCAGACTGTATCCCCTAGAAATGTCAGGGAAACTATGAAGTCTTAGCAGCACGGCTACTTAAGCAAGAGCTGACAAGGATGACAGCAGCAGATAGATTATGGTAACATGAAAGGGGAAAATCTCAAGAGGCTCTAATCCTAGACAACTACAGGCAGCTAGATAATGCTGAGAGCCAGGAGAAAAAGTCTTCCCTCAGTTGGTTATTCAATACCAAATGGTCATTCCTGAAATCATAAACATACAGGTAATATATGCTCTGAGCAGGTTATTGTAACAGGGATCCAGACCTTTGCACAACTGACTCCATAATGGAAGTACCATTCAGGCTCTAAAATTCAGCATATAGACAGTATCACCTGCCAAAACAAAAGACATAATATATCAAAGTCCATAGTTCTTAGAATATCCCTAAAGGTAGTAAGTAACCTTGCCTTTTGGCTTCTGTAGTTTCCCGTTTGGCAAACTGTTCTTGTTAACTGAAGTATGTCAACCCAGAACATGTGGTGTGTGTGTGTGTGTGTGTGTGTGTGTTGTTTGCATGGATGCTTAAAAGCTCACCCTGAGAAAGGCTGGGGCTAAGCTGAGACTCCAAACACCCAGTGTATTTGCTGGCCAGCTAATAACGACTTCCTATTGGCTAAAACCCATATCCAAGCAGTCTTCTCTGGTGAAAACTTTACAACAGCTATAGTTACAGATATATGTAACAACAAATAAAGAAAAAGAGGCAATGAATTTAAAAGAGCAAGAGGGAGTACATGGGAATGGTTGGAGGTAGAAAGGGGAAATGACATGATTGTATTTCAATTTCAAAAAAATTAAAAACTGTTACTGTCCAACAGCAATGTTAAAACAGCGAGTTACCGCCGGGAGGTGGTGGCGCACACCTTTAATCCCAGCACTTGGGAGGCAGAGGCAGGCGGATTTCTGAGTTCGAGGCCATCCTGGTCTACAGAGTGAGTTCCAGGACGGCCAGGGCTATACAGAGAAACCCTGTCTTGAAATGAAAAAACAAAAACAAGGGGTTGGGGATTTAGCTCAGTGGTAGAGCGCTTACCTAGCAAGCGCAAGGCCCTGGGTTCGGTCCTCAGCTCTGGGAAAAAAAAAAAAGAAGAGCAGCAGCAAGAGAGAGTTAGGGAAACAAAATTAAATTTGAATGCTCTTTCACCTAAAAATAATGCTTAATGCTCACAACTATGAATCGTTTACATTATATTTTGTTGGACTAGTTAGTGTATGTTGGACTAGTTTAAGGGGATTGATAACTTCGTTTTGTGGGACATTGGTAGGTAGAAATGGGTGGCTCAAACCTAAGTAATAAGATTTTCCTCTGGGTCGCCAAATTCATCGAAGTATGACAGACCGAAGTTATCAGAATGCATACCTTGTAAGTCAACTGGACAACAGTGATCTTAGATTAAAGCTTAACCCTAAACATGATAAACCCTCTTTTGTTTGCTTGGAATTTAAAATAAAAAGTAGGCGTGGGGGTTATAATATACACACAGATTCATACGCGCACACCATCCAGGCAAATATAGTCCCCTCACGAAATAAAGGGAAAACTGGCGGTGTTGCTTATATGGCCACTCAGTGAAATACATGTTGCATTCATTGCAATGTTCTTTCAGGTATCCGGTGTAGCTTAGATTTCAGAAACCTCACTAGGAACTGGATGAGAGCGTAGCCTCACTTTCCTAGCCGGCTTATATATAGAGATACACACACCCCTTCCTGTTGGCGGCAAGGTCTCTCGGTCCCGGGGAGGGGGTTTACCGATGTACCCGGAACTGTTTCCAAGTTGGTTTTTTTGTTTGTTTGTTTGCTTTTTTTCCTGGTTTGATTGGCTGCAAGCTCTAGGACCCTAGGTATCCGGAGACTCTTTAGGGGTCGCGAGAGAGCCTCCTTGTCCCGCCCCTTGGTGGGTTCAGCTCCCACCACCATGGCTCCTGTATCGGGCTCGCGGAGCCCTGAACGGGAGGCCTCCGGGGGAAAGCGTCGCAGTTCGTCGAGGAGCCCCAAATCCATCAAATCTTCCCGCTCCCCGCGGTATCGCCGGTCTCGCTCGCGCTCTTGTTCTCGGTTCGGTGACCGGAATGGCCTCAGCCATTCGCTCAGTGGCTTCAGCCAAAGCTCTCGAAACCAATCTTATCGCTCCCGCTCTCGATCGCGTTCTCGAGAACGGCCTTCTACACAGCGGAGTATCCCTTTTGCTTCTTCATCTTCGTCTGCCTATTATGGCGGCTACTCGCGTCCCTATGGGGGTGACAAGCCATGGCCTAGCCTGCTGGACAAGGAAAGGGAGGAGAGTCTGCGGCAGAAGTGAGTGAGATCTCTGCACCCTCTCTTGGACGATTCTGCCTGCCTTTGAGCCAGCTTGTCACTCATTGTTTCTGTTTTATTTTGCTTCCCATCCGCCTCGTACCGTTTTCATGTCTTTCAGTTCACCCCAAACCTTTTTAATTTATCCTTTCTAACTTAACATTTTCATTCATCCCTAGACTCCTTCATAAAGGGCCCTGGTTTCCCACTACCTACTTCCCCCTCCTGGCCTGCTGGCGGGTATCGCTAAGAGGCTCAGCGCTATTGTATTCCTTGGTGTCATTATCCGTGCACCTGTCTTTATTCCTCACTAAACTGAGATAGAGGTTTGTGATTTTTTATTGATCGCAGAATTAGTAGTGCCTGCCTCTTGGTTACCATGCAGCTGTTTCTTGCTGCGTGAAGAAACAGAAAAAAATTGAGATAAGAGGCTATTTCAGTGGAAAAGGTTTGCAGGGAATTGGGAAGTATTGTAATTAAGTATATATATTGGCTCTGAGGAAAAAGGATAATTAGATGAGGCTATGCTGGGAAAAAGTCTTGTAAAGTGGTCTCAGCTGTGTTGACCATGAAAACCAATGTGGGAAGGAGATTGGATCTCCTCTAATGGGAGTTCTTAGTTTAAAAAGAATCAACAAATCTGTAGTGGCAACAGCTTTGAGGCTCTCGAGAGAAGTCAGAACCTCGTCATTCTCATCGACGTAGCAAATTTAAAGGCACCTGTCTCAGGAAATATTTTAACTTCAAAAGCTGGGCATGGGCCGGGCGGTGGTGGCACAGGCCTTTAATCCCAGCACTTGGGAGGCAGAGGCAGGCGGATTTCTGAGTTCGAGGCCAGCCTGGTCTACAGAGTGAGTTCCAGGACAGCCAGGGCTATACAGAGAAACCCTGTCTCAAAATAACAAAAAAAAAAAAAAAACCTGGGCATGATGTCTTACTCCTGTAATCCTAGCGTTCAGGAAGCCGAGGTAGGATTGTCACAAGTCATCCGAGGCCAGGTTTATATTGCTGCATTAGTCATAGTATTGAATATGTATGAAGTTTATTATGTTTGTTGAAAATTTGGTCTTCAGCACTGAACTAGGTCCTATACCATGTGTTTCAAAATGCTAAAATTTCAAGTATTACAGGCTTTGAGGGGCAAGTTAACTTTCCAACAGTTGAGAGATGCTTAAGTTTCAGAATTGCACTGCCTGAGTGTGAAGGTTTTGTTTGCCGTGAAGCAGGATAGTCTTGGGCAAGTGAGACCTTTCTGAGCTTCACTTCTTCATCATTAAAAACTTGTAGAAGCTAGAGCTGTAACTCAGGGGAAGAATGCTGGCCTAGCAAACCTGAGACCCTGAGTTGGAACGGCAGCCCAGAAGGGGGAGAGGGAAATTAGTAACAAGGCTTTTAAGGTTGTAATAACATCCATTAAGTGCATGGAAACAGAAACAGTTAGACAGTCCTGAATTGTTAGAGACCTCTCGTATGGTACCCATGGAGTATGGCAGTTGAAAATCAAATGCTGAGCCAGGATCATGTCTCTAATCCCAACACTTGAGAGAGAGGGTCAGCACCACCAGGAGTTGAAGGCCAGCTAGACCCTGCTCCATGAGCTCCAGTTTCAGAGGAGTAAAGGATTTACTGGAATGTTAAATGATTGTGTGAGATTTGCATTTGATGATATGAAGTTTATTGTGTCTATTAAAACTATGTCTTAGGCATGGTACTAGGCCTTATACTTTATGGCTTAAAATGTGAAATTTTAACATATTACAGGAGCAACACACATGAGACTTCTGTGTTCTTTATGCCTGGGCAGGAATTCTTCCCCCAGCAGTTACAAATACTTATATCCCTTTTCTAAATTATCCATTTTGACCAAATACAAAACTCTCCAAGTCTTTCTCTGTGTAGTTATCAATACCTTTTTTCATGATCAAAGATGTTAAAAAAAAAAAAGAAAAGCCAAGTATATGCCTTTTGTAGTAATTTTTAAATGTCAGTCATAAGCCATCAAACTTTAAGGAATTCAGGCTAATTTTTTTCTTCAAAAAATTATTATTATTATTATTATTATTATTATTATCATTATTATCATTATTGGTTTTTTCGAGACAGGATTTCTCTGTGTAGTCCTGGCTGTCCTGGAACTCACTCTGTAAACCAGGCTGGCCTCGAACTCAGAAATCCTCCTGCCTCTGCCTCCCAAGGGCTGGGATTAAAGGTGTGCGCCACCACCGCCCGGCCCAAAGAATTATTTTTATCTTATTCATTTTTCTGGTGGAGGGGATTGAGATCAGGTCACTATATATAGCTTTGCCTGTCCTGGAACTCATGTTGACAAAGCCAGCTTCAAACAGAGAAATCTGCCTGTCTTTGCCTCCCAAGTACTGGGACTGAAGGCATCCACCACCACACTCTGTCATTTTTATTATATTTTGAATTACATGTATGTATATATGCATGCGTGTCTGTGTATGGATATGTACATGTCAGTGTAGATGCCTTGGGAGGCCAGAAGCATCCACTCTCTTGGAGCTGGACTTAGAGGCAGCTGAGAGGTAACCAACTTGGATGCTAGGAGCCAAATTTCAGTCCTCTGCAAATGTATGTACTCTGCAAATTCCAGTCCTCTCCAGTCCTCTCCAGTATGTGCTTTTGACCCTGGGCCATCTTTCCAGCCCATAGTTTGTATTTTAAATTTATGAATCGTAGTAAATTTTAAAACAGAATTAGTCACATACATAAAATGAAAAAAGTGCCCCCCCCAGTAGAGAATGTACTCCTCCTAAAGGATCTTAAAGGAAAACTGGTAATAAACTTTATATAGCATGAGGAGAGTTTTTGTCAAGTAAGATTTTTCTTCCTTTCTAGAATCCCCTTTATTTTCCTTTCATCTTTATCTTCTTCACTAATTTCTAGGTTCCTGAAAACAAAGTTTTCAAATCAAGATTTCCTTATCTTTATAACATACATAAACAAATGAATTTATTTTTAAATATAAAACTTTCTGTCAAACTTTACAGTGAAATGGGGACATTTAGAACCTGTGCCACACATTCAACAAAAGGATGCCTTTGCCAGTCTGCCCGGTAGCTGAGGCACCAGTTACTATCGGAACATTAAATCCTATCTAATGAGTTTATAGTTAAACTAAGTCTCTCCAACACCCTCCTGCCCTCAGTCAGGGCTTCTCTGTTATTCCCTGGCTGTCCTAGAACATTCTCTGTAGACCAGGATAGCCTTAAACTCACATAGATCTATCTGCCTCTGCCTCTGCCTTCCAAATGCTGGGATCAAAGGCTTGCATATTACCACTGCCTGGCTTAAACCAAGTTTTTATTAACTTTTTAAACATATAGATAAATTCAGGTGTTCCTGTACTTGGAAGGCTAGATCATGAGCCCAGGAGTTCAAAGCCAGCCTGGGCAACATGGTAAGATCTTGTCTCAAAAGATATATATGAGGAAAATAATACTGGTGGACTTGACTCCTGTTCAGCTTATTATTATACATTTAGGAAACAGTCCATCCATTGAGCTATAATTTAAATATTTATCTCTTTTAGGAGATTAAGTGAAAGAGAGAGGATTGGAGAATTGGGAGCTCCTGAAGTTTGGGGACTTTCCCCAAAGAATCCTGAACCAGAGTAAGTGTGTTAAAAAAAATACCATTTTAAAATATCAGTAGCATTTGTTTAAATCTTGGTCTTCAGTCAAATACTTTTTAATTATGTTTTCTTACATTTTATTTATTTGTACATGTGTGTATGTACACAGGTGGAGGTCAGAGGACAACTTGCAGGAGTCGGTTCTCTCCTTCCACAATGTGGGTCCCAGGGATTGAACTCAGGTCATCAGGCTTAGCAGCAAGCGCTTTTACCTACTGAGCCATCTCGCCAGCCCTACTGTCAAAATTTTTAAGTGAAGAGCTTCAAGTATTTATCAGATTTTTTTTTTTGCTTTCTTATGATTTATGCTTTTTACCCCTTATATTTAAAAAAACATGGAACATGGTTAATGATTACAGATACTGCTAGTAGATTTTAGCACATTCATTATGTATGTGTGTGGAGGTTGTTTTGTTTTGTTTTTGAGACATTGCCTCATTCTGTAATCTAGGCTATCTGGAATTCTTTGTATAGTAGCCAAGGCAGGACTCAAACTCACAGCAGCCAGCCTGCCTTCCCCCTTGAATGCTGGAATTACTGGCACAGATCACCAAGCCTGGCTTAATTGCTGTCTTTAAATTATAATGCACAAAGCACTAGTTTCCTATTCAGAAAATTCATTGTTAAAAATAATGTTTATTCTTTTTTATTGTTTTTTCAACTACCCTACTATCAGACTACTAGGTGTTAGTATAACAAAGAGTTTTAAATTTTTTAAAGTGATACAAGTGGAGGCATGTCCCTAAGAAAGAAGGCGCTCCTGAGGGTGAGAATGGGAAAAGCTGAGGGTCAGCTGGGAAAAGCAGACACAAAAGCTGGAAAAAAAATGAGTGTGGCCGAGTGAATGTGTATGTGGGGTCAAAATTTGAAGTCAGCTATTTTCTGTAATCTCTTCTCTACCTTATCTTTTGATTTGCATTTATTTACATTTTATTTAGTTTACATTTATTTATATATATGTCTGTGTATGTATGTATATAGTATATATGTCTGTGTGTATGCATGCTCATGCTCGTGCATGAGATCAAGTACCACATGTGGAGGTCAGAGAACAACTTGCAGGAGGCTGGTTCTCTTCTTCTACCATGTGGGTTCAAGGAAATGTAATTCAAGTTGTTAGGATTGGCACCAAGTGCTCCTACCTGCTAAGGCATCTTGCCAGTCCAGCACCTTATTTTTTGAGACAGAGTTTCTTAATGAACCTGGTGCTGATCTGATGAACTGGACTGGTTAACCTAGGGGTCCTCCTGTCTCCCCAGTGCTGGAGTTACAGATGAGTGCCATAGTGCCCATCATTTTTCTGTGGGTGCTTGGGATCTGAACTCAGGTCCTCTTGCTTATGTGACAAAGGGTTGATCAACTGAACTACCTCCCCGGCCCCTAAATTAAAAAAAAGTTCACACAGACATAATAACATTGTTCATTACCTATAATCCCCACCCTGTGTGTTCCTTCTGTTCCCCAAAAGTTTCTTTTCTTCTTTCATTTTATGTACACATATGTGACTTTATGAGACTATTTGCAATGTGGGTACCACAAATGGGGTAACACAAAATTCATATTTCTGAGACTTGCCTAACTTGTTCAATATGATTATTTCCTGTAGGCTTCATTTTCCCCTATGTGATGCAACTCCATTTTTTTTTTTTTGCCTGAAAATGTTTCCACTGTGTGCACATATTGTATTTTAAATCTATTCCTCTGTTTTGGCTACCTAGTTTGATTGGGTAACCAAGCCACTGTGGATAGTGCTGCAGTTTACATTGCTGTGTGAGTGTCTCTGTAATGTGGTGACTTCAGTCCTTCAGGCAGATGCCCAGGACTGCTATAGCTACATTATGTGGAGGATCTTTTGTTTGTTTGATTTTTGAGAAGCTTCATACTGATTGCCACAGAAGCTGAATTAGTTTACATCCCCACTGAGTATATAAGGCCCCTTGTTCTCTGCATCCTCAACAGCATTTGTTCTTGCTCGCTTTTTTAGTGACTGTCATTCTGTTTTTTTTGTTGTTGTTGTTTTTTGTTTGTTTTTTGGTTTTTCGAGACAGGATTTCTCTGTGTAGCCCTGGCTGTCCTGGAACTCACTCTGTAGACCAGGCTGTCCTCAAACTCAGAGATCCACCCGCCTCTGCCTCCGAAGTGCTGGGATTAAAGGTGTGTGCCACTACTGCCCAGCCTGTGACTGTCATTCTGATTGTGGGGTAAGATGGACTGAGTGTAGTTCCATTTGTGTTTCCCTGATGGATCATGAAGTTG
>NC_045030.1:42245976-42254041 GCF_008632895.1 Mastomys coucha
TTTACCTGTGTTCTCCTGTATTTCTTTGAGGATGCTATTTATGTCTTTCTTAAGGTCCTGCATCATCACCACGAGAAGTGATTTTATATCTGAATCTTGTGTTTCCGGTGTGATGGTGTATCCAGGACTTGCTATGGTGGGAGAATTGGGTTCTGATGATGGCAAGTGACCTTGGTTTGTGTTGTTTATTTTCTTACACTTGCCCCCGGCCATCTGGTTAACTCTCGTGCTACGTGCTCTTGCTAAATCTGACTGGAGCCTGTCCTTCCTGTGATCCTAGTTGTGTCAGAACTCCTCAGAGTCAAGCTGTCTCTGTGATCCTGTGATTCTGGGATCCTGGGATCCTGGGTTTGTTAGATCACCTTGGAGTGTGACCTTCTCTGTGTGTTGTGGGACTGGCTGCCCCGTTTGTTCATTTCATTAGCTCATTTACTAATTGTGTTAATTTCTTGTTTAGTTGTCTGTGTTCCTTGTACATTCTTTTTTTTTAAGAGATGTATTTATTTTTATATATTTGAATATACTGTTGCTGTCTTCAGATACACCAAAAGAGGGTACGGGATCCCATTATAGATGGTTGGGAGCCATCATGTGGTTGCTGGGAATTGAACTCAGGACCTCTACAAGAGAAGCTATTGCTCTTAAACACAGAGTCGTCTCTTCAGCCCCCCTTGTACATTCTTGGTATCTTCCTCTGTAAGATGTAATAGGTAGCAAGATTTTCTCCCATTCTATAAGCTGTCTCTTTACTCAGCTGCTTTCCTTTGCTGTACAAGGTCCCATTCATTGATCTGAGGACTTTGTCAATATTTAGAAACTTCTTGCCTATGCCTATATTTTTTTTGAAAAAAACATTTATTTTATTTTATAAGTGTTTTGCCTACATTATGTATAAGTGTATTGCATGCAAGCCCTGGGCCCTCAGAGGTAAGAAGAGAGCATTATATTCCCCTGAAACTAGACTTATAGATGGTTGTGAGCTCCTCTGGGTGTGCTAGGAACTGAACCTGGCTACTCTACAAGAGCGGCCAATGTGCTTAACCACTGAGCCATGACTTCATCCCATTTGTTTATATCCCTTTTATAATTTCATTAAGGTCACCAAGAGTTTTAAACATTGATATACTGGCATTTAAAAAATGTTTCCTGCTGGGCAGTGATGATACACACCTGTAATCTCAGTGTGGTCTACAGAACAAGTTCCAGGACAGCCATGGTTGCCCAGAGAAACCCTGTCTCAAAAACAAAAAGAAAAAAAGAAAAAAAGGAGAAAAAGCTTCCTATATCTAATACTCTGAAGGCCATGTGCTTTTTACTATTCCATATTTATTTACTTTTAATTATTTTTAATATTTTATAGGGAGGGAGGACATGTGTGTACCATAGCACACAGGTAGGAGTTACTCTCCTTTCACACTATGGATCCAAAGGATCAAACTCAGGTCATCTGGCTTCACAGCAACCATATTTTAACTTGCTGGCCCCCATATTTATTTTCTGTTTGCTGCTACTCAGAAGTTTCTTCTTCCTGTTTCATGCCCCATCCCCACATCACCTCAAGAGAGGTTTCTCTGTGTAGACCAGGCTGTCCTCAAACTCAGAGGTCTGTTTGTGGGGATTAAAGGCATGGGCTACCATGCCCAGCTCCACTCTTCGATTTTGAAGATGTGTTGCTTAACAAGAAACCTATAATTTGTGTCAGAGCAATCAAGCAGTATAATGTGAAACTTGTTTTTTTTTAAAGGTTTATTCATTTTATATATATGAGTACACACTGTAGCTGTACAGATAGTTGTGAGCCTTCATCTGGTTGTTGGGAATTGACTTTTAGGACTCTGCTTGCTCCGGTGGGCCCTGCTCACTTCAGTCCAAAGATTTATTTATTATTATAAATAAGTACACTGTAGCTGTCTTCAGACACTCCAGAAGAGGGCGTCAGATCTCATTACAGGTGGTTGTGAGCCACCATGTGGTTGCTGGGATCTGAACTCAGGACCTTTGGAAGAGCATCCCGCTGAGCCATCTCTCCAGCCCCGTGAAATTTGTTCTTATAGATAGATACTTGAACATATTAAACAGGAGCTAAATAAAAGAAACCCTGAAAATATTTTGGTATATAATACTTGAGTTACTCCATGTGTGATCTTCAAAACTTTAAAGGAAAAGATGACACACTATGAGAACACTGCTTTGTTATCACCAAAGCATCTTAATTTTTAAATAATTTTTAAAAAATATTTATTTACTATTTTGACAAGGTCTCAAAATAGTCCTGGACTGGCCTGAAACTAACAGTGAAGATGAGGCTGGACTCAAATTCACAGAGATCCACCTTCATCTGTCTCCTGAGTGCTGGCATTAAAGGCATACATCATCATGTCTAGATATTTTTAGTATTTTAGTATTGGGTATTTTATGGTTTTCCATGGCTATGTGCATCTAGGTGCTGGTGACTCCAGAGAACAGGGATATCAGATTTACTTGAAGCTGCTGGGATTATAGGTGGTTGTGAGTCACCCAGCATGGGTGCCAGGAATCAAACTCAGGACACACTCAGATAAGAGCTTGTAAAGTGCTTATCTAGAATGCTTAAGACCCTGGGTTTGATCTCTAGCACTAAATATACCAGGCATGATAGTGCATGATTTATAATCCCAGGATTGAACAGTTAGAGGCAGGAGGGTCAAAGTGAAAGGTCATCCTTAGCAACATAGAGGTTCAACCTCAGACTGGGCTTGAGACCCTGTCTCAAAAGAAAAAACTATACAAACCAGTGAGACGTTTCACCACTTCACTTTGCTCTGTGGGACCCACATGGGGTGGGAGGAGATAACCAGATCCTGAAAACTGTTCTCTGACCTCCAGAGTAGTGTACACACACACACACACACACACACACACACACACACACACACACACACGGACACACACACGGACACACGGACACACGGACACGGACACATAGTTGTTTTTTTTTTCTTTCGAGACAGGGTTTCTCTGTATAGCCCTGGCTGTCCTGGAACTCACTCTGTAGACCAGGCTGGCCTGGAACTCAGAAATCCATCTGCCTCTGCCTCCAAGTGGCGGGATTAAAGGCGTGCACCACCACAGCCTGGCCCACATTTCTTTTTTAATAGTACTGTATAAACTTAAAAGCATTATGTAAATATGTCATTTTATTATTATGAAGGTGGTACACTGTTGAATATATTCTTACAAAAAATGCTTACTTTTGGGCGCTAGAGTGAGAGTTCAATTGTTGACGGCATTGACTGTTCTTCAGGGACCCTGGGTTTGAACCACAGCACCACATAGAGGCTATTCTGTAACTCCAATCCCAGAGGATCTGATGCCTTCTCTGGCCTCTGTGGGGACTGGGCACAGTTAATACATATAAGCAAAATGCCTATACACATAAGACAAAATATAATGATGATAATAATATAAGATTTCAATAATAGGGCTGGTGAGATGGCTCAGCAGGTAAGAGCACTGACTGCTGTTCCGAAGGTCCCGAGTTGGGATCCCAGCAATCACATGGTGGCTCACAACCACCCGTAATGAGATCTGACGCCCTCTTCTGGTGCGTCTGAAGATAGCTACAGTGAATTATGCAGGAGGCCAGAGAGAGGTGGGGGAGGGAGTGGGCGGGGCCAGCAGTGGTCCTGAGTTCAATTTTCAGCAACCACACACATGATAGCTCATGGCCATTTGTACAACCATAAATAAATAAAATAAATCTTTAAAAGAAAATTTCAATAATAATAATATTTCAAAAAAATGTTTGCCAGGCTGGCGAGATGGCTCATCGGGTAAGAGCACTGACTGCTCTTCCAAAGGTCCTGAGTTCGGATCCCAGCAACCACATGGTGGCTCACAACCACCCGTAATGAGATCTGACGCCCTTTCTGGTGCGTCTGAAGACAGCTACAGTGTATTACACCCGGGGCAAGCGGGCCAAAGTGAGTAGGGCCAGAGTGAGTGGCCATCCTATGTTCAATTCCCAGAAGCCACATGATGGCTCATGGCCATCTGTACAGCTACAGTGTACTCATACACATAAAATAAATAAATAAATCTTAAAAAAAAGGCTATTTAAAAAAATGTTTGTCTTTAAAGGTTCCTAGGCAATGAGTGCTGTTACTGAAGACTAAGTATATATTTTAATGCTCTATGGTCCATATTTCTTACAACTATTTTCTGTAATTCAGCTCTGATGAACATACACCAGTAGAGGATGAAGAACCAAAGAAAAGCACTACTTCAGCATCTAGTTCAGAAGGTAATTTTGTAAAATAAGGAACTTATTAATTCATATGTTTCAAAAGTATGTTTATAAATAATTGAACATTAGACTTTTCTTTTATTCAAACTACCAAATAGCTATTCCTGTTCAGTAATTCAATATAGTAAGACAGTTGGAAGTATTTCTTTAGAAGTTAATTTTCCTTTTGTACTTACAACAGATGATAAGAAGAAGAAAAGGAAATCTAGTCATTCAAAAGAAAGAGCCAAGAAAAAGAGAAAGAAAAAGTCATCCAAAAGGAAACATAAAAAGTATTCTGAAGATAGTGACAGTGACTCTGAATCTGACACAGACTCCAGTGGTAAGAAAACCGTATCATTCTGCAAATCCTAGAATGTATTATAGTTGTTGAAAATGTTATGTGGATACATGTTTGCCTGCAAGCATGTCTGTGCACCACGTGTAGTGCTGATACCTGTGCAGACCAGAAGAGGACGCCAGATCTCATGGTACTGATGTTACAGACAATTGTGAGCCACCATGTGGGTGCTGGGAATCAAACCCAAGTCTTCTGGAAGGGCAGCCAGTGCTCTGAACTGTTAAGCCATCTCTAGCCCGTCAGCTTTTTAAACATCTATTGAATTATAACCATAATTATGGCTATGCTAGTTTTTAAAATTATATTCCAATTTATTTATTTACTCATTTACTTACAGTTTTTCAGTTCACTTTACATCTCAATCACTGCCCTCCTCTGGCTCCCTCTTCACACAGACCCTCCCCTCCTATCCCCTTTTCTCTTCTCTGAGAGGGTGGAAGTGCCACTGGGTATCTCCAACCTTGGCACATTAGGTCTCTGCAGGTCTAAGCACAATCCTTTCCCACGAGTACAGACGTGGTAGTCCTATTGGGGAATGGATTCCACAAACAGGCAATAGCTTTTGGGATAGCTTGCACTCTAGTTGTTGGGGGACCCACATGAAGACCGAGCTGCACATCTGCTACATATGTGGTGGTGGGGAGCCTATGTATGCTCTTTGGTTGGTGGTTCAGACTCTGAGAGCCCCAAAGGTCCAGGTTAGTTGATTCTATTGGTCTTTCTGTAGAGTCCCTATCCTGTTTGGGGGCCCTCAATCCTTCCCCCAACTCTTCCATAAGAGTCCCTGAGCTCCTTCCAGTGTTTGACTGTGAGTCTCTGCATCTCTAAGTCAGCTGCTGGGTGGAGCCTCTCAGAGAACAGTTATGCTAGGCTCCTGTCTGTAAGCATAACAGAGCATCATTAATATTGTCAGGGGATTGGTGCTTGCCCATGGGATGGCTCTCAGGTTGGGCCAGTTATTGGTTGGCCATTCCCTCAGTCTCTGCTCCATCCCCTGTCCCCGCATTTCTTGTAGACTGGATAAATTTTGGGTCACAAGTTTTGTGGGTGGGTTGGTGTCCCTATTGCTCCACTGGGGTTCCTGCTTGGCTTTAGAAGGTGGCCTCTTCATGTTCCATATCCCTACTTTTGTGAGTCTTGGCTAAGGTCACCCTCATTGATTCCTGTGAGCCTCCCTATCTCAGGTCTCTGGAATGTCCTTGAAATGCCTCCCTTCACGCTGCAGATTTCTTTTCATTTTAGCCCTCTGGCCCTCTGTCCTGTCCCTCCCCGCACCTGATCCCAAACTATACCATTCTCCTCCTCATCACCTCTCTCTCCCAGTTCCCTCCCTCCTTCTGCCTCCTATGACTGCTTTATTTCCCCTTCTAAATGAGATTCAAGGATCCTTACTTGTGCCTTCCTTCTTGTATGACTTTTTTGGGTCTGTGGAGTGTAGCACGGATATCCTGTATTTTATATCTAATATCCACTTATAAGTGAGTGCATACCATGCATGTACTTTTGGGACTAGGTTACCTCACTTAGGATGACACTCTCAAGTTGCATCCATTTGCCTATATATTGCAGTTTTTAATAGTTAGTGTGTGTCATGTGGTACAGCAGGCCCTCTGCCTTCAGAGTCAGTTATTCCCTGCATCTACCTTCGTTTACTCAGTGCAGCAGTAGACACGCGGTGCTTTTGTAATCAACTGACTTAAAAAACCAAGTAGCTTAAGAGTTACCTCTACCCCGTTAACCATTCCTCAGTTATCTTCCCAAACCAGTCATGTTTTACGTTACATTTTATTCACTGATTTTGTGTCTATGTGTGTTTGTATATGGATGTGCACAGCACAGTATGTGTATGAAAATCAGAGATTAACTTTGAGGAGTTGAAGTTTCTCTTTACCATGAGGGTCCTGGGGATCAAATTCATGTCCCCAAGCTCAGCAATAAGCACCCTTACCTACCAAGCCGTCTTGTTGGTGCACTGGCTGGTTTTCAGACTCCTAAGACTCCCCAGAGTACCCCCTGCTTCTCTCTGTCAGCCAGATTACACTCATTTCTTTAGCATCTCTCATTCCACTGAGGTTCTGGAAGACATCATCTTCCTCTGCTACATACACACACAGTTGTTTCTTTTTGGTTTTATTTTTTCTCACTATAAAACTTTAAAATTTTCAGGAAAATAGCTGGGCGGTGGTGGCGCATGCCTTTAATCCCAGCACTTGGGAGGCAGAGGCAGGTCGATTTCTGAGTTCGAGGCCAGCCTGGTCTACAGAGTGAGTTCCAGGGCAGCCAGGGCTACACAGAGAAACCCTGTCTCAAACAAAAAAATAAAAAAAACAATTTTCAGGAAAATAAAGGGAATAATGTTAATTATCATCATTATTAACTTTCGTTATTTTAACACATTGCTTAAAATATCGGTGTCAGGGGAGTTGCTGTGTTATTCAAAGTTAAGACATCATTTCTTGGCTAAACATTTCTATATGTACCTTTTTGAAATGGGATATATTCCTATTTAACCAATGTCGTCACTGCAGTGAATAAATTAATACCTAGTATGACTTTAATTTTTTCCATTTATTTATTGTATGCATTTGTGTGTGTGCATTTATACATGCAATAGGCAGTAGGTGGAGATCTCAAAAGACAACTTAGAGGAGTCCATTCCCTTCTTCCATCATAGAGTTCTAGGGTTCAAGCTCACGTCATCAGGTTGATAGTAAGCATTTACTGCTGAGCCATCTTAAAAGTCCATGACTGCAATTTCTTTGACTCCTGCCCCTAGTATAATTGATAGTAAGGTTCAATAAATGTTAGAATGAATTACGTTCCTATTTGTAATAATAGAATATTTATCTGTTAAAATAAAATTTTTTTTAACAATTTTGAAATTCAGAAATTTTTCAATAATGTGCTTTAATTTGCAGATGAAGATTCAAAAAGAAGAGCAAAGAAAGCTAAGAAAAAGGAAAAGAAGAAGAAACGAAGAGGGTCAGTTTTCCTTTGCTTTTTAAAAAAGATTATATAAAATAGTATAATGATCCACTATGTGCGTGTGTGTGTGTGTGTGTATGTGTGTGTGTGTGTGTGTCTCAGCAGTCATCCTCTCATTGGGAAGTGTCTATCACTCTCTGTTTATTTTGGAACTATTTGGAGCTATCATTCTCTTCATGAAAATTTCCACAATTTAGTACCTTCCTCTAAAGAGTATTCCTTCTTTCTCTCTTTCTTTCTTTTTTATTTATTTATTTATTTTTTTTGTTTTTTTGAGACAGGGTTTTTCTGTATAGCCCTGGCTGTCCTGGAACTCACTCTGTAGACCAGGCTGGCCTCAAACTCAGAAATCTGCCTGCCTCTGCCTCCCAAGTACTGAGATTGAAAGCGTGCACCACCACCGCCCAGCTCTTTTTTTTTTTAAAGGTTTATTTATTTATTATGTGTAAGTAAAC
>NC_045030.1:42254052-42255368 GCF_008632895.1 Mastomys coucha
AAAAAAAGAACTTTGTGCATGAGAATTTAGCAGTCAGTACTCTGCAGTTTTTTTTCCTACAGTTTCTTCAAATCAAAATGCAAATAATGTCCCTAAATTGTAGTGGTTATACACAGAGAATTAATATGTTTGTCTGTCATTTCTATTTCCTGGAGAGTGAAGGGTCTTAACATTGGCAAGGTTCAAATTGGAATATTGGCCAGGAATACTTTCTAGGTGGAACTGTGTACTACCATCACTAGCAAATAATGAATAAACACTGCTGGTCATTGTCTAGATTTATTATGTCATTGAGAATGCAAAACAGTGGTAGTTTACTTTGGATGCTGCTATTTAAACATATTTGATATATTTTAATCCATCATATTGAACATTTTTATTAATGCTCACATTGGTGAGAACCTGTTTTTCTTTTATGTGTGTTTTTATTTATTTATTTTTTGTATTTTGTCTATTGTGCTTATTTTTTATTTGGGGTTATTTTATTTTTTTTTAAAGATTCGTTTTTATTTAATGTATGCATCTATGTATGTGCAGTGTACATACAAGTACCTGGAGAGGCCAGAAGAAGGCCTCAGATCCCCTGGAGCAAGACTTAGAGGTGATTATGAGCTACCTGATGTGGGTGCTGGGATACAAACTCTAGTCCTTTGGAAGAGCATCAAGCACTCATGACTGTTGCATCATCTCTCTAGCCACTGTATGTTTTTGAGATAGAGTCTTGCATACCCAGGCTGGCCGCAAGCTCACTGGACAGTATAGGATGGCTTTGGACTCTTAATTCTCCTGTCTCTAGTACCCAAGTGCTAAGATTATAGACATAAGCTACCACCTCCTGCTTGAGAGGTAGGTTTTAAGCTAATTCCTTTCTATTATCTTTCTATATGATAATTGTATGTATTCTTTAGTCATTTCCTTTTTTATTTTATTTTTTAATTTTTTAAGTTTTATTGCATTGTAATGAGAACAGTTACATGATTTCAATTTATCTGAACTTGTTAACATTTAAAACATATTTTAAGTAAATAGAATTAAATCACATTCTTGTTTTCCTTTTATACCCCAACTCCTCCCAGAAACCCCCCTCAATACCTATAATATGTTTTTTCATATTCCTTAAAATTTATAAAATATTATAACAAAAATGAGTATTACAAAAGTTGTTTGATATAAAACAACAATCAATTTAACAGTCTTATGTAGATGCTTGTCTATGGCAATACTGCAAATACATACATTTTTCTCAATATAACTCCAAATGTATTAACTGTATATTTCAAAGTAATACATCACTACTAATATTTTCTTAAATGAAC
>NC_045030.1:42255379-42260488 GCF_008632895.1 Mastomys coucha
TTATGTGACGGGAGGAATTTCTTTTCTGGTCCAGTCTATTTGGAGTTCTGTAGGCTTCTTATATGTTCGTGGGCATCTCTTTCTTTAGGTTAGGGAAGTTTTCTTCTTTAATTTTGTTGAAGATATATACTGGCCCATTACCTTGGGAGTCTTTACTCTCTTCTATACTTATTATCCTTAGGTTTGGTCTTCTCGTTGCATCCTAGATTTCCTGATGTTTTGGGTTAGGAGCTTTTTGCTTTTTGCATTTTCTTTGACTGTTGTGTCAATGTTTTCTAAGGTGTCTTCTGCACCTGAGATTCTCTCTTCTATCTCTTGCATTCTCTTGGTGATGCTTGCATCTATGACTCCTGATTTCTTTCCTAGGTTTTGTATCTCCAGGGTCGTCTCTCTTTCTGATTTCTTTATTTTTTTCTATTTCCATTTTTAGATTCTGGATGGTTTTGTTCATTTCCCTCACCTGTTTGATTGTATTTTCCTGTAGTTCTTTAAGGGATTTTTGTGTTTCCTCTTGAAGGGCTTCTAGCTGTTTACCTGTGTTCTCCTGTATTTCTTTGAGGGTGCTATTTATGTCTTTCTTAAAGTCCTGTATCATCATCATGAGAAGTGATTTTATATCTGAATCTTACGTTTCCGGTGTGATGGTGTATCTAGGACTTGCAATGGGAGTATTGGGTTCTGATGATGCCAAGTAACCTTGGTTTGTGTTGCTTATATTCTTATGCTTGCCCTGCACCATCTGGTTATCTCTACTGCTACCTGCCCTTGGTAAATCTGACTGGAGCCTGTCCTTCTTGTGATCATGGTTGTGTCAGAACTCCTCAGAGTCAAGCTGTCTCTGTGATCCTGTGATTCTAGGATCCTAGGATCCTGGGCTTGTTAGAGCACCTGGGAGTAGAGCTTCCTCTGGGTGTTTTGGGAATGAGTGCAGAGTTTGTGCCCAAGGTCTGCTCAGGGCACTGGCCAGTCCAGACAGATCGGGAGCAACCCGAGCCACTGGGCTGGCAGAGTTCCTGTGTGCCTGGGTCCTGCTGGTCTCGGTGTTGGGACAGATTTTATGTCCTCCTCACCTCTGATCCTGGGCGTGTTAGAGCGCCTAGGAGTGGGGCTTCCTCTGGGTGTTGTGGGACAGGAAGGAACCTGAGCCACTAGGCTGGCAGAGTTCCTGTGTGCCTGGGTCTTGCTGGTCCCAGTTACTACCCGTGTTGGGATAGATGTTATGTCCTCCTCACCTCTGATGCTGGGTGTGATAGAGCACCTGGGAGTGGAGCTTCCTCTGGGTGTTGTGGGACTGGCTGCGGAGCTTGAGCCCAAGGTCTGCTCAGGGCACCAGCTCAGACAGACTAGAAGCAACCCAAGCTAATGGGCTGGCAGAGTTCCTGTGTGCCTGGTCCCGCTGGTCCCAGTTACTCCTGGTGTTGGAACAGATGTGTTCTCCTCACCTCTGATCCTGGGCGTGTTAGAGCGCCTGGGAGTGGAGCTTTCTCTGGGTGTTGTGGGACTGGAAGGAACCTGAGCCAATGGGCTGGCCGTCATTTCATTTTTTTAAAGATTATTAATTTTATTTGTTTGAGTACACTGTAGCTGTCTTCACGCACACCAGAAGAGGGCACCAGTTTGAAACTGAACTCAGGACCTCTGGAAAAACAGTCAGTATTCTTAACCACTGAGCCATCTCTCCAGCCCCTAGTTATTTCTTGTTAATAGCAAAATACTATTTAGTTAACTGAGAAGATTGAATTGAAAAGTTTGAATAAGCTAGGAATTCAACTGTTCATTCCCATGAAAACTGAGGATGCCTGGGGCTGAAGAGATGGCTCAGCAGTTTAGAACACTGGCTGTTTTTCTAGGGTACCTGGGTTCAATTTCCCAAAACTACGTAGCAGCTCACAACTGTCTGTAACTTCAGTTCCAGGGGATCTCACATGCTTACACAGACATTCACGTAGGCAAAATACCAGTATGCATAAAACTAAATAAGTATTTAAAAAACTTTTCATTAAAAAAGAAAAGTAAGAATGCCTTTTAACATGAGAATAATTAATTTGTATTAAATTATCACCCCTGCAGGAAGAAATACAAGAAAAAGAAGTCTAAGAAAAACAGGAAAGAGTCCAGTGATTCAAGCTCTAAAGAATCCCAAGAAGAATTTCTAGAGAATCCTTGGAAGGATCGATCAAGTAAGCTCTTATATTGACTAACTCAAAACAGTTCAAACATTAACTGATTAGTCAAGATGTGAATGTGTTTCTTAATGTAATTCATGCAGAGGCAGAAGAACCATCAGATCTGATTGGCCCAGAGGCTCCCAAAACACTTGCTTCCCAAGATGATAAGCCCTTGAAGTAAGTAGCATGTATGGTTGTGAGATTTTATGGTTTTCTTTGTTGTAAGTTATTTGTTTTGTTTTCTGCTGAGTGTGCTCACATAGGTTAGCAGTCTGCCCCTGACCTGTGCCCATAGCCAGTAGAAGTGGATTTGCAATATCTAAAGCAGTTTATTTAGTTCAGTGTGGTGCTTATGCCTGTGATCCTAGCAGTTAGAAGGAGGAGGCAGGGAGTTCCGGAATTCAGGGTTATTCTAGGCTACTTTGTAGTCTTAAGGCCAACTTGGGCTATTTTGTATGGGGGAGGAGAATGCATGAAGGTTAGAGGACAACTAACCCTTAGGAGTTGGTTCTTGGGTACAAAGGATTAAACTTAGCTCCGCAGACTTGACAGTAAGTAACTGCCTTTACCCTGGAGACTTCTTGGCAGCCCATACAAAATATTACTTGTATTTAACTTTTAGTGTAGTAAATATGTAAACTTTACAAGTATAGAAATTTACTTTTGTGCTATAAGCTTCAAACTTATTAGGAATATAAGAAAACATCACTGAACTGCTCTTAAAATCTATTTTAATCAAAGATAAAAGATAATTTTTACTGGATGGCTTTATTGTTTGTTACAAGTTATTTTGAGATATATTATTTATTTGTTTTTTTTTTTAAGTGAATGAGAATACTGGCTATACCTGATAAATTAATCCATAATTATAAAGCATGAATTTATACTTGTGAACATCATTTCTTTTGTTCTTCCAAATTATTTATACATTTCTCAGTTAATGATACAGGTCATAGTACAGCATCCTATAATAAAATTTAGAAATTCACATCAAGCACACTACTGCTCAGCACTGTTATTCTTACTTCTGTCTGAGGGAAAATATTTTGTGCTATCATTTTCTATCAAGCTAGTTTGATGAGCCTTTTGTGAATTCTGAATTACTTTGTAGCTATGGCCACGCTCTGTTACCTGGTGAAGGTGCAGCTATGGCTGAATATGTAAAAGCTGGCAAGCGTATCCCGAGAAGAGGTGAAATTGGCTTGACAAGTGAAGAGATTGCATCATTTGAATGTTCCGGTTATGTAATGAGCGGTAGCAGGTATTTTCTCGCCATTGAGTCAATTTCCATGATTAGCTCTTTTCCTTCTTTCTTACTACTAGAATTATATTTTGGTGATCTGTTTTCATTAAGTGACTAATTCCGAGTGGAAAATAGAGCATGTGTGTACATGCGTGTACATACACACACACAAACACACACACACACACACACACACACACACACACACACGAGATACTGGTTTCATTAGAAGAAACATACCTAAGTAAGTTTCAACTATATATAAAACTTATCCTTAAACTCTATATATATCCAAATTTAACGAATCAATAGTTTACAGTTTTAGTTTTTTCCTTCGGTAAATATAGTTACTTTAAGTTCAGCCATCTGTCATAGGGGCATATGGGATCTAGTAGTGAGGAACACAATTTCATAAAATAATCTTTCTTGATTTTCAAGTTTGCTTCAGAGGCCCAGATTTTGTGGAATGAATATTAATTAGGGATTCTGAAAGATGTCAGATTTAGCATGAGAAAATAAAATTGTAGAAGAATCACAAAATACTTGACTACTCAGGGAGAGTAAGGGAGGCAGTACTAAAATCACACTGAATTGTGGGCTCTTTAAGCTTACAAACTATCTATTAAAATAGTTAAAACTGATTTAAATTGGTACCAGAGACAGATGTGTGGAACCTCTGAGGTACGTCCAGAATCTTAAATGTCTGAAAACTAACAGACTTTTGAGGATGGCACAGTATGACATGGACAAATCAATAGAGACATAAGGATCAGTAAGGACAGTTCAACATAGCCATTTTTGTGATTGAATGATTGTTTACGTCTCAGACTGTTCAGGGACAGAACAAATGGTTGTACATAAAGTTGTTACAAAACCAGCTGTGCTTGTAAATCTCAGCAACAGGCAACTAGAATATATAAAATAACATATCATTGATATATTAATATAATTAACAGTATATAATTGTGTATGCTAAATATAGTTAAATAAAGTTAAACATTTATAATAGTATCAGAGAATATGAGTGATTTAGAATTAAATCCTAATAAAAGAGTCCCCAGACCTTCACAGGGAAAACCAAGCCATGAAGAAACATTAAGGGACTAGAGGGACAGCTCAGTGGTTTAGAGCACTGGCTGTTCATTCCCCAGTGCCCACATGCCTGTAACTCTAGTCCGAAGCCCTCTTCTGGCCTCTGCAGGCACTACACATATGTGAGGTACAGACAGACATTCAGGCAAAACACTTATATACATAAAATAAAAAAAAATCAATTAAAAAATTAGCTGGGCATGGTGGTGCATATCTTTAATCCTGGCACTTGGCAAGCAGAGGTAGGCATTTGTCTGAGTTCAAGGCCAGGCTGATCCACAGAGTGAGTTCCAGGACAGCCAGGGCTACACAGAGAAACCCTGTCTCGAAAAACCAAACAAGGGGCTGGAGAGATGGCTCAGCAGTTAAGAGTACTGACTGCTCTTCCAGAGGTCCTGAGTTCAAATCCAGAAACCACATGGTGGCTCACAACCATCTGTAATGAGATCTGACGCCCTCTTCTGGTGCATCTGAAGACAGCAACAGTGTACTCACATACATTAAATAAAAAAATAAATCTTAAAAAACAATACATTGAAAAAACAATGTGACATTATCTTAGAAAGTCGGACTCTCGCCGGGCGGTGGTGGTGCATGCCTTTAATC
>NC_045030.1:42260498-42265729 GCF_008632895.1 Mastomys coucha
TCTTATTCAGTATGAGCAAGTAGCAGCACACTATAGTACCCAAGAGAAAATCTTTCCCATAGACTAGAGACATGCATGTGGGTGCTCATTAAAGCATCACTGTACAGGTTGCTTTCTGTTCCTTATAACTTCACAGGGCACTCACAGTACTCAAAGTAGCCTACATCTGTTGCCGTCTCCTCAGCTCTCCCATCTTCTTCCTAGATACTTCCACACTAACCTGAAATGATTATCTCCTTTTCTTATCCAGTATTTCATGTTTTTTTCTAGACATAAGTTTTTGAACTGATGATGTAGGGTTGGATATATATACACAAATAGGGTCATTAATATTTCTCTCTGACTAGCAGACCTTTTGAATCTAACTTCAAAAATGTCCTCTGTCCCTGTATTTTACTGATCTAACTCTTAGACTGAATCCCCCTTTTGTTTTCTGTGTGACACTTCTGAATTCTAAGGAAATTAAATCATCCACAGAACGCCTCTTCACTTATAGTTTTAGACTTGATTCTCTTCTTTGTATCAGTAAAGTTGAACCTTACCATGCCACTAGATTAATTAAGGTAAATCTTTTATCTGTCCTGCTCTGGACTCCCCAAAGACAAAACCCCCCGCTATTGCTGGCTGGGCATGTTGGCCACATGCCTTTAATCTCAGTGCTTGGGAGGCAGAGCGGGTGGATCTGCAGGAGTTTGAGACCAGCCTGGTTTGCATAGAGCACTCCATGCTAGCTAGAGCTACTTAACGAAACCCTGCCCAAAACAAAATCTTCTAAAACATTTAACAAGTTTCCCATTTCGGTTTATTAAAATAAGAAAAAAAGAATTTGTCTTTAGTATTTGAAATTAATGATATATCCTATGTAGACAAAACGTTGGAGATCATTATTTGAATACTGGAAATAAGTCAAAGGAAAATGAAACCTTAACAGGTAAAATACACAGTCATTTAATAACCCGTCTCCAGTGTCTATATCACCTTTGAAGTAGAAGATTCTATATTAAGAAAGGATTAATGACAATATACTATATGAATTATTAGTATGAAATTAAGTCAAAAATAAAATTTGTCTCCAGGCACCGCCGAATGGAGGCTGTTCGACTTCGGAAAGAGAACCAGATCTACAGTGCTGATGAGAAGAGAGCCCTTGCATCCTTTAACCAAGAAGAGAGACGAAAGAGGGAGAACAAGATTTTGGCCAGCTTTCGTGAGATGGTATACAGAAAGACCAAAGGGAAGGATGACAAGTGAGGACTTCCTGACTTTACAAGTGGATATTTTTAACATCAAAAAGGAAATTGTGGGTTCTAGACATAACCAAAAAAAGCTTATTGTTTTGTTATTATTTTGAGTTATTTTTTTGATGTGTGGTTTCAACTAGCCCAGGTAGGCCTCAGGCTTTGTAGCCAAGGATGACTCTGAACTCTTGGTCTCCTGCCTCCACCTTCCAAGTGCTGAGATTCCAGACGTGTGCCACCAAGCCTAGCCAAAAAGGCTATTGTGCTAGGAAATGGCTTTTCAGGGCTTCTGTGCCTTCTTCTTAATTCTTCAGTCCTTCAGTAAAAGATGTTGTTGATATAATTAGTAAGTTATTTGAGGCTTTTAAAGATTGACCCCAACCTTCTGGTTTAAAAATCCAAATTCTGAATGAAGCCCTGCTATGTTAGGAAGGTGGCATAGAGAGAAAGTGGCAGATGAATGAGAAATTTAAATCTCATGTCATGATCTTCTGTGTCCCATACAGTATCTGCCACTATCCCAGCAGAACTTGGGAATTTCATATCTTGTCTTGAATGTATTATAAATGGGCTTGTCAGAAACTATTCAGGAGGCTATTTCTGTTAACAAAATGAAGGTATTGGTGTACACAGCAACTCTGGAATTTGAAAACTGACTTGTTTCTATAGTCGGCCCTAGAAATGTATATTGGGCTAACTCTACCTCCGCTCTACAACCAAGCAAACCAAATGGCTAACTCACAGATGTGTGGGATAGAAAATGTGAGCATTAGGTGTTTCAGGTTCTATTAGATTACTTAACATTGTTCTTTCAGTGGCTAGGGTATAGCTCAGAGTTAGGACGTGTGCTTATGAGGCCCTGAGCTATATCCCCAGCAGTGCAAAAAAATTTCAGATGCAGTTTTGGGAGTCTCTTGTGCCAATATAAGAATACTATTTCTATCTAAGCTGGAATCTAATATAAGATAATATCTTAAAAATGAGTATGAAGAGTGCTAATAAGGGAGAATATAAGTCAGTATTTTAATTAAGCTGTTTCATGATGATGAAAGTAAGATATTAAACATTTTCAATTATTCCCTTTATGTTACTAGATTTCTTGTTTGAGATAGAGTCTCACTATGTAGCCCTGGATGGCCTAGAACTCATAGAGTTCCCCCTGCCTCAGCCTGCCAGGTGCTAGGGTTAGAGGTATGTCCCACTGCACCTCACTATAGGATTTTATTTTAAACATTGTTAAGCTTTTTATATCTATCATGACTTTAATCCTTAACTTTGTAGAAACCCTCCTCACTTCATCACTGTTTGAAAAGTTTAATATATGTTCTGGGAAAAATGTGTTTCTAACCCACAACTGCTGAACTAAGCAGCAGTTAGCATGTAGTAAAATCTGTGATCTTTGAACTTGAAATTATTTCACTGTATTTATACTTCTCAGTTTGATAAGTTTATAGTTTCCTAAAGTCTAATGGAAACTAGGTTCCAAAGTTGGAAGTCTTATTAATCCATACACTTCCTCATGTAATACAATGTAAAGTTTATAATCTCTACCTTAAAAGTTATTCCATAGGGGCATTATTTTTTTGTTAACTGGCTCCTAACAACTGGATGAATTTGTTTTTTTTTTTTTAAATAGGAAATGTAGCTTCAGTGCAACAATTTTGTAGTGTATAAGTATTACAGATTTTCTTTTGATTCTTCTCCACAGAGTATATACAGTCAATGAAAAAATAGGAATTTATTTTAAAACCTATCATTCTTAGAAATGTATTTAGTAGCAGGTCCTTTAAAAAGTGGAGGGCTAAAAGTATTTTATTTTCACCTTGTTTGAATTATGCCTTCAAACTGCGTTCTGTCACCTGAGCTCTAAGTCAGCCATTGTTCGCAAAAACCAATCTTTCCTGGTCTACAGAGGAAGAGACGCACACTTGTGTACACACACACACCTGTGTACACACACACACTTGTGTACACACACACACTTGTGTACACACACACGCACGCCCTTAGAATCAAACAAAACAGGAAGCCAGGCATTCCCTCTTTGTTACACTCCCAATGAACAAGATAGCGGTTACGCTTCTATCTGTATTCTTTATAGTTCTTTAGGCCCTAGGAAAATCTCTGTAGAACTATTGTAATTTAAATACTTTGTTTTCTAAGGAGACTTACCTAGTTTCTCACCTCTTCACCGGTTCATAGGATTTTTCTCTTTTTTTATTTGTTGTACAAAGATAATAGTAAATATAGAGAAATTGCTCAGTCCTACCACATGAATTGTTACAAGTGTTCTGTGTTCCTTGTATGTCTTTGACATTTGAAGTGTAGTGTAATGTTGTTGGTATTTTAAAATTGTGTGAGCAGGCATAGGAGTCCCATTGGGAAGTTAGGAATACATGATGATCCAGTGTGAAGACAGAAACAAGACCAGAAATAAGTAAGGGTGGTAAGCCACCCCTGCGTCATTGCAATCATGAGCATGATGAGATGTTCTACATACCAAAATACTGTTTGAGAGATTAGCAGTGAGGCTCGCCCGCCAGCAGAAGACATCTGTAAGTAGTGGAGCCTTTCAGACTGTTACTGTGAGGTACCGAACTGTTGCCATCTGCTTATCCAGATACCCATAAAAGTGTCTATCAAGCTTGGAGGAAGGCAGAGAGAAGGACCAAACAGCTAAGGGCCACTTTTAGTAATGTTCAAAATACGACTCTGTGCTTGCCCGGATCCAAAGTCATGATATAGTGTTGAGAAAAATCTTTTCAAAAACAGAAAACAACTTATTGCAAAATGGATAATGAATAAAAACAAAAACACAGCTGGGTTGTGTGCCATGAGTTTATTATTCAATAAATATGTGGTTTGATATGATGTTTCATATTTTTAATGTGTGGATTATAAACATCCTCAAATATAATACAGGAATCAGACAACTTTAAAGGGGATAGAGTCCAACAAAATATTCTTCGTCTCAGTAATGTCCCGCAACCACTGTTCTCGAAATCGAATCTTTCCTGGTCTAAAGAGGAAGGAAAATAATAACACACATATACATAGGCTTTTATAATCAAAAGGTTGAGGCAGGAATTCCCTCCTTACATTCCCAGTGAGCAAGATTCTGGCTGGGTTGTAGCTGTACTCCTTTCTGTTCGTTAGGCCTACATGAGAAGTCTTTCAGAGACCTGCTATACAGTAATGTGGGTTGTCATGCATGAGCTACTTTGATATGAGTTTGGTGTGGTAGTTTTTTGGGACAGGGAGTGCTGAATCATCTCACTCTATAGCCCAGACAGGTCCCAAACTTACAGCAATCCTCCTGCCTCAGCCTCCCAATTATTGGGATTACAGACATGAGTATAACACCCAAAAGGGGTTATATTATCCATAGTAAATTCAGTATACTGAAGTTTTCCTTAAGAGGACTGGAGCTGAAGCTCAGTGGTAGAGTACCTGCCTGTCATGTGCAAGGCCCTGGCATTGCTACCCAGCATCACACACACACACACACACGCACACACACACACGCACACTTTAAAATTTCTATAGAAATAATAGACATGACTCACTTTGTCCCTCTCTGTTCTTTCAACTAATCCTTAAGTTTCTAATTGCTAAAAAAGCATTTAAAAACAATTTTCTAGAATAATGCTTGAATCCTACCTTCAGCCTATGCTAGAGGGTAAGTGGTCCAAAGATGAAGGGGGCCCTGCTTGAATTATCTGTGTCTGTGGGCCTGTTGGAGTCCTAGAATGTGACAACCTTTACCTCACCCATTTAGAGTTAAGTCTCCAAATTTTAATTACCTTTGAAGTAGTTCAGAATTCTCAAAGATGTAAGAGACTTCAACAGGCATATCCTAAGAGAGAGGGACGATGTAAGCCTGGACCAAGGATGTCAATGCTTAATCCTCCCATTCCACCCTTATCTCTCTATATATATGTTTATATTTTTCAGGGATGCCAATGCTTAATCCTCCCATTCCACCCTTATGTC
>NC_045030.1:42266184-42275820 GCF_008632895.1 Mastomys coucha
ACCACTACTGCCCAGCTGTTCACGTTTTATATTCATATCCTTTCATAATTGGTAGTTTTTTAATATTTCAAACCTATTCAGGGAAAGGTCACCGATACCTTAAGCTACCCCACAAGATCAGAGATAACTGATAGAGACCTGGGTTCCTCAATAAGAGCACCACGAATCAGTCTTTGTCTCCTTTTTAATTTTTTTGGCAGGGGAGGGGTTGGAAATGTTTTCTTTTGAAGCAGTGGCTTTACTGTGTTACAAGTAAATCTCTCACCACAACCTCTCTCCTGACTGCTGGGATTGTAGGTGTGCTACTACACTTAAATTCGTTTGGGTTTTGGGTCACATGTAGCCCAGGCTGGACTCAGTATGTACAAGGCTGGCCTTGAATAGATCCCTCTTGCCTCCACCTCCCAAGTCCTAGGATTACAGTTGTTTGCGACCAAGCCTAGCTCCAACAAACACATTTTTTTCCAAAGAAGAAAAGTTATTTTTGAGCCGGTCAGTGGTGGCCCACCTTTTAATCCCAGCACTTAGGAGGCAGATGCAGGTGGATCTCTGTGAGCTCAAAGCCACCCTGGTTTACGGAGCAAGTTCCAGAACAGCCAGGGCTACATGGAGAAACCTTGTCTCCAAAAATTAAAAACAATGACAACAATAAAAGAGTTCTTTTTGGCTCCTGGTTTTAGGTTCTTTCAGCTGATGATGGTAGGAGAGTGAGTGCCGGGGGCAGGAGATTTGTTTGTGTGTGCGAACAGGAGACAGGAAGCACACAGGTGCACAGACACCCTTCAAAGGCCCACTCCCAGTTACACACGTCCGCCAGCTAGAACCCACCTCCTAAAAGCTTCACAGCCTTCAAAATAGTGTCATAAGACCAACTCATAATATATTTTTTTTTCATATAGGAGCCTAATACGATAGTCCAGGCTGGCCTCGCACTCAAGGTAATGAATGCTCGTGACTCAGTAATGCTTGGATGAAGTTCTTTTACAGATTTGTGTTTCTTGAGCACTGGAGTGTTTTGTTTTTGTTATTGTTTTTTTTAAGATTTTATTTTCTGTATGGATACGTGTGTGTATGCTCACTTGTGTAGGCAGCCGCAGAGGCCAGAAGAAGGAATTGGATCCCGAGAAGCTGGAGTTAACAGGTATCTGTGAACTGCTTGGTGTGGGGCCTGGGAACCGAGCTGCGGTCCTTGGCCAGAGCAATAAGTAGAAATTTTCTTTAAATTTTTATTTTCACTTTACGTTTGGAAATGTTTTTGCTTGCATGTATATGCATCATGTGTGTGCCTGGTGCCCACAGAGGTCAGAAGAGGGTGACAGATTCCCTGAAACTAGATTTATGAGCAGTTAGTTATAAACTACCATATGGGTGCTGAGAACTGAACCCAGGTCCTCTGCAAGAGCATTAAGTGCTCTTAACTAAGCCTCACAACAAGTGCACTTTTAAGGCAGAAAACGTAGCTAATAATATTGCAGTGGTCCCTATCTATCTATCTACTATCTATCTATCTATCTATTTCAAGACAAGAGTTTCTCTGTGTAGCCCTGGCTGGCCTGGAACTCACTCTGTAGACCAGGTTGGCCTTGAACTCAGAAATCTGCCTGCTTCTGCCTCCTAAGTGCTGGGATTAAAGGCGTGCGCCACCACTGCTTGATACCCCCACCTGTTTTCACCTTCAAAATTGTGCTTGGGATTTTGAGCAAGAGCCTTGCTTAACTTCACCAGTCTCATCACCTCACCTCCCTCACTGATGGAGGGAATCACATACATATTAGAAATAGCTACAGCTCATAGTCCCTTGCTACTTAGATAGAAGTCTCGAGGTATGTGCTGCCAGGATTACCTAGGGGTTTTGTTAAGAATGTATTGTCTCAGCCAGGCAGTGGTAGCACACACCTTTAATCCCAGCACTCAGGAGGCAGAGGCAGGCGGATATCTAGAGGGCAGCCTGGTCTGCAGAGTGACTTCCAGGATGGCCAGAGCTACACAGAGAAACCCTGTCTCAAACAAACAAACAAAACCCCAGAACAACAAGAACAACACAAAGAACGTATCATTTCTAGCCCTACCCAGACTTGCTGAATCAGAATCTTCATTTAACAAGATCCTCAAATACTTTTCATGTTCTTCAAAGTTCCAGACCACTTTGGGGATATTTTAAACAAAGGACCAGAGGCTGGAGATATGGAGCAACCGTTAAGAGTGTTCCTCCAGACAACCTGAGTTCCTAGCACCTATGGCAGGCAGCTTGCAACTGCCTGTAACTCCAGATCCAGAGGATGTGAAACCTTCTTTTTTTGCCTCTGTGTATGGCAGCTGCACCGATATGCACACATGCACACACATAAATAATACAAATAAATCTTTTAAACACAGTAATGGAAAGTCACTTTAAAAGGCTCAGCAGTTAAGAGCACTAACTGCTCTTCTTAAGGTCCTGAGTTCAAATCCCAGCAAGCACATGATGGCTCACAACCATCCATAATGAGATCTGATGCCCTCTTCTGGTGTGTCTGTAGACAGCTACAGTGTACTTAAATATAATAAATAAATACATTTTTAAATAAAGCCAGGTGGTGGTGGCGTACGCCTTTAATCCCAGCACTTGGGAGGCAGAGAGAGACAGGAGGATTTCTGAGTTCCAGGACAGCCAGGGCTACCCAGAGAAACCCTGTCTCGAAAAACCAAAAAAAAAAAAAAAAAAAAAAAAAAAAAAAAAAAAAAGGCTCTGGCTGGCTGCTACATGTGAGCAAGAATAGAAGTAGAGAGACCAGTTACACTATTGAAATAATCTGAGGGGGTGGGTGACATCCTGTACATATTTTCCTAATGGGAGGGATTTGAGACAAACAAGAGTCAAGGAAGATGCCACGGATTTAGCCATCAACTCAGACAAAGGCTTGAAGTGGGTAGGATGTGGGAGGGAGAATCAATCAATCAATCTATCTATCACTCTTAACATTGAATTCCTGGACTGGGGAGATAGCTCAGTGGTAGAGCATCTGCTTAGCATGAGAATGTCCTAAGTTCAACCTCCAGAACTGCAGAAACAAAATCAGCTTTAAAGAGTGGTAAGTGAAAATTTCACCAAATATCGAGATATACTAGAGATTTGGAAATCACAAGGTTGAAGTGACATTAATGTATCTTATTGATTGGGTTAGGGTTAGGCACATTATGTCACCTAAGCTGGGTATAGACCCTTTTTTATAAATGGGGCTTTTAAAAAAGTTCTTTTTATTTTATTATTTTATGTGTATAAGTGTTTTGCCTACATGTATATTTGTGTACTGCACATGTGCTTGGAACCAAAGAGGGTGTCAGATTCCCTTGGACTGGAGTCAAAGAGTTGCTATGTGGTTGTTAAGAATCTAACCCAGGTCCTGTGCAAGAGCAGCCGAGGGTTTCTCTGTGTAGTCCTGGCTGTCCTGGATCTCACTCTGTAGACTAGGCTGGCCTCGAACTCAGAAATCCGCCTGCCTCTGCCTCCCAAGTGCTGGGATTAAAGGCGTGTGCCATCACTGCCCGGCCAGCCAGTGCTCTTAACCACTGAGCTAGCTCTGGATTTTATTTTTAAATTGTGTGTGTGTGTGTGTGTGTGTGTGTGTGTATGCGCGCGTGTGTGTGTTCCTTGTGAATGCCATGGAAGCCAGAAGCCAGAGGCCTTGGATCCTGTGGGGGTGGAGTTATAGGGAGTTATAAGCCATGTGACATGGGTACTGGGAACCAAACACAGCCAGAGCAGTAAGTGCTCATAACTCCAATCCTGCCATTACCTCTTAGGTTCAAGGGATACTCAGTCTCCTGAATGTTAACAGCAAAGTGTGCACTACTGTGCCCAGCTTGGGGTTTTGTTTGTTTTTGTAATGTAGAGCTTGCTGCTGCCCCGGCCAGTCTGTGAATTCTAATGATCCTTCCATTTCAACTTCCTGAGTAAGTGGGACTGTGGGCATACATTTAGTTACCCAGCTCTGGGGGCGGGGGTGCTATTTAAAGTCATAGGACTGGATAAAATAACCAAGGTAATTACAAAGAAGGGGACATTCCAACATGAAGATGTTAGTATGTGAGGCAGACACACCAGTACACGCTGTCAAGGAATGGTGAGGAAGGCACAAGTCATATCGGGAGAGTTGGGAGAGCATGCTCTAGAAGCCAGACGCAAAGTGTTGTGGAAAACAGAGTAATCGGCATGGTAAGTGCTACAGCTGGATCAGTACAAAGAAGGCAGAAACATATCTATTGAGTTTCATGTGCTAGAGAAACAGCTCAATGGCAAAGTAACTGCCTCACATATGCAAGGCCTTGGGTTCAACCCTCAACCAACAAATAGCTTGAATTCGTTAGAGCCAGCATGGTGGTGCACACCTACCTGTACTCTCAGCACCGGGGAGGCAAGAGACAAGAGGATCAGGATTTCAGGGCCATCCTTAGCTATCTAGGTCAACATCAGAACCTGTCTTCATAAAACCTGAAATTTTGCAATTAGGGGTCTCGGGAGGGAGGAAGGAATCAATGATGCTCATGACGGGAAATGTCATCATTGCTGAATCTTAACCAAAGGGACCAGGAAGCAAAAAAGAAGAGCTTACCGGAGGTTTGCTCTTGTTGAACTTGATGGTGAAGTAGGCGTTGGCACTGACTCGTGCCAAGGGTCTCACAGCAGTGGGGGCACTCCAGCGCACCCGGTAGATATAGTGGAAGGAGTGAATTAAGTCTTTCTTCTCTATAAAATCAGCATAGTACACCCAGCGGTTTTGAAACTCCCATGTCTGTTTCATAGGAAAAAAAGAGAGAGGGGTGGGGTGGGGAGAGGAAGTTTAGCGAGAAAGAAAATCAGGCTCAATTCAACAAAGGCACTACATAACAGGGTTATGAATTCTGAAATCTTGACACTTTTTATTTTGATTCAAACTAGAACCCACCTCCTCTTATTCCTCCACAGTAGAGGAGAGATGGAATACTTCAGCAATGCAAAACTCGCTTGAGATGCACTTTGGACTGGGGTGAAGGTGGAGGGGCAAGGGTCACGGTATGAACGGACATACCACACTTCTCCACATTCTCACTTGGGAGGCAAGTGAGTGGCTAAACTGGAGAATAATTCGTGATGGAATAGGTGTTCTGCTTACCCTATCCCAGGAGACCTAAGGGATGACTAGAAGGTAATGGACCCAGTTTCAGGCATTTGTAACATTGGACTTACTTCACTTGTTGTGATATGCGGTTTATGAAACAGGGGCCAAGTTCTAGGGAGCTTTCTCAGTGAAAGCACCTGTTATTGCAGACCCGACAACTTGAGTCGAATAGCCAGGATCCATGTAAAAGGTAGAAGGAGATCCGAACTAACTCCATGAGATTGCCTTCTGACCTACCTACATGTGTACCGTGGTATCTACATGATATCTCTCCACACATACTCATACAATAATAAAGTATAGAAGGAAAATAAGCCCAGAAGAGAAGTAGGTCAGGCAATTGGGTTATCCACATGCCCTCAAAAGGGAGTCTGGGGGACTGCAGCTCAGCAGCACAGTGTTTGCCTCGTGTGTGTAAAGGCCTGCCTGGGTTTGAATCCCAATAGGAGTCTTTTTTGACTTTTTCAGACAGGGTCTCACTATATATATAGCAGGCTGCCCTCAAAACTCAAGAGTTGTACCTCTCCTCCCAAGTGCTGAGATTACTGGCATGTCTCATCACACCTGGTTGGAAGAGCCATTGTGCAGATATTAAACTGAAGACTTTGGAGTATCTCTGCTGTCTAAACGTATTTGTGTACTTGAGATGGGAATAGCCAATTAAAATGAACTATATTATTGACAGAATCAGCATCCATTCAGAGCCAGGTATAGTGGAACAGTCCTGTAATCTCAACCCCTGGGGAGTGCAGGCAGGGGGAGTGGGAGTTCGAAGTCATTCTCAAATATCATTCCAGGCCAGTCTCAAAAATCGAGGGAAGTCAGGAATGTGCTCTCTGCATAAGCATGAAGACCTGAGTTCAATTCCAAGGCCCTTACTTTTAAAGTAATGCATGGTGCCTTGTACTTTGTAATCCCAGGGCTGGGGAGGCAGGGACAGACAAATCCTTGTCCAGAAAATCTAGCTTAGATAGTGGCTGGGTGACCAGCGAGACCAGTGAGAAGCCCTGTTTAAAAAAAAAAAATGGTGGAGGCTGGAAAGATGGCTCAGTGGTTCTTCCAGAGGTCCTGAGTTCAATTCCCAGCATCCATATGATGGTTCACAACTATCTATAAAGGGATCTGATACCCTCTTCTGGCAGGCAGGTATTTATGAGCAGAGCGCTCATAAATTAAACAAATAAATAAATAAATAATCAAATAAAATAAGCAAATCAAAAAGTGGTGGAAGTTGGACAGATCTAAGAAAGAGCAAAAAGGTAACCTTTGACTTCCACTTAGGCAGCACATAGAGTCTACGCACACATCCTGTTCATTCGGTCCTTTGGTCCTTCCCAATACAAATATATTGCATTCATCTTCATTCATGTGCGACCTTTCCTACTGTGGCTCACATCTCCCCACTCCTCTTTGATCCTGGTACCACTTCTCCATTGTAGCTTTTATTGGTGCTCACCAGACCCTGGGCAGAAGCCTCCTAGCCTGTACCCCATTGTCTTCAACCCCACTTCTCCAGACCACCCTGTATTGTGAAGCCAGGGTTACTTTTCTCAAGCCTAGCCTCAAAGCTACCAGCACAACCCTGAAGCCAAAGAAAGTGACAATATCTCACTGTGTCATTTAAGATTTTTCCACAGTCCAGAGTAAAAAAAAAAAAACAGACATGATTTTTTTTCTTCATGTGTACATGTGTGTGGTGCATGTTGCATGTGTATATGCATTTTTGTGGGAACATATGTATGCTTGGGTTGTGGTGGGGGGCTGAATTAAATATCTGGAATCTTCCTCAATCACTCTTCCATGTTATTTTTGAGGCAGGATCTCACAAGGATTCAATCTCACCATTTGCCCAGGCCAGCTGAGTCTTGAGATTCACTGTCTCTGCCTTCTAAAGCTAGACTTACATACAGGTAGGCATGGCTACCCAGCATTTATGTGGAATCTGGGTAGTCAAACTTCAGGCCATTTGCTTGTGTATATGCTTTAATCACAGACCCATCTCTCCATCCCATTACATTCTGGGGGGGTGGGAAGGCACAGGATATCTTGTAGCCCAAACTGGCCTTGAACTCACTGTATAGCTAAGAATGTCTTAAACTTGTAAAGTACCTGCCTCTACATTCAAAGAGTTGGTATGACAGGTGTGCTCCAACACATCTTGCTTACACACTACTGGAGAACAAACTCAAGGCTTTGTATGTGCAAGACAAGCACTCTACCAAGTCTGCTAGATCTGAGGCCCAAATAAGGTAAGAGCTTCCACCTTTGTGTCATACTTTTGTCACCAAACGAGAACTACTCACTGTCCCCCAACATCTACTTGTTCATTATAGATCCGAGGTAGAGTGGCTTTGTTTGTTTGTTTTTGAGATGCGCTGGGGTGGGGATGGGGTCTCATTATGTTGATTGGTTTACTCTTGAAATCCTGGACTCAAGCAACTGTCCTGCTTCAGTCTCCTGAGTGTCTGCAACTATGAGCAAGGACAGTGTACCACACAAGAGCCTGGCACTTCTTTGGATGGTCTAGTGACAGAGAGATGAGAAGTGGGACAAAGGAGGAATTGGTTCCAAATTCTTCATGCCCATGTTTAAATTCAACAAAGCAGTGTACTTTTTTTGCCCCAGCTTATTTCAAACTCATATCCAATTGGCCATTTCAGTTAGAAGAGACAAACAGTGCTCAGTTGTTGAGATTGGGGACTGTGTCTTCTCCCATCATCTGTAGGACATTCAACCCTTTTTCTGTTTTAAGACAGGGCCTTGCTGGGTGGTGGTGGCACACGCCTTTAATCCCAGTACTTGGGAGGCAGAGGCAGGTGGATTTCTGAGTTGGAGGCCAGCCTGGTCTACAGAGTGAGTTCCAGGACAGCCAGGGCTACACAGAGATACCCTGTCTTGAAAAACAAAACAAACAAACAAACAAAAGACAGGGCCTTATTATATATAGCCCAGAGTGAAGTCCAACTTGCTGTGTAGTCAAAGATGACTTTGAATTTCTAACTCTCCACCTCCAAAGTGCTAGAAATAAAGGTATGCCTCGTTTATGCAGTGTGGGGTAAACCTAAGACTTAGTGCATGCGTGGCAAGCTCTCTACCAATTGAGCCATATATTTCCAGATACATTTTGCTTTTGAAATAGGGTGTCATGTAGCTCAGGGTGGCCTTGAACTCCTAATTTCCCTGCCTCTACCATTCAAGTGATGAGAATTCTAGGCACCTGCCATGTGGCTCAGTGCATTATTTCTTGTAAAGAACTTGGCAGTCAACTCTTTGTGCCTGGGTTTCCTCACCTGTTCTCAATTACTCAGATTTGTTTCCAGTGGGCATATTTGTTGTGAAAAGATTCTGTACTACAAGAATAGTTCCTAGAGAACATGTAACCATGCCACTCACTTTTCAGATGAAGACAGTAGGGCCTCAGGCCTTGACAGATAGCCAAGGGCAGAGAGCTCCTGTGTTGTCTACTTCCCATAGTTCTCAGTTTCTTCCCCTTGGCTTGCTTGTGCTGTACTTTATCTTCTATGTGAACGAAGGTAAACTTCAGACATTCAATTCTGCTATTTTTATTTTTATGAATGTATGGGTAATGGATTTTTATGCCACGCCAGTGAGTGCATATTTTCCTTATGTTGTGTAGTTTCTTTATATACCTTCTTTATATACATTATATATGTTTTGTAGTTTCTTCATATATACCTTCACATACTCACTACTCTGCCATGGATGGCTTAGCTCATTCTATATTATTGGACACTCAAAATCAGGAGGCACCTGAAAGTGCATGCCTAAAACAGTTAGCCGTGGCAGGTGACCTTTCGAAGAATACAACTGTATGGTGACAGCTGGACCAATGGCCCAAGCCTGTCATCCTAGCACATGGGAAGCTGAGTAGAGAAATAGGAATTCAAGTCACCCTTAACTACACAGCAAGTTCAAGGCCAGCCTGTTTCAAAAACCCAAAAGAAAATAGGTGAGAGAGGGGGAGAAAGGGAGAGAATACAATGTGGGGAAAGTGTGGAGAGAGAAGAGAGATAATAAACCTACTCATGTGCCCAACAAGGACTTCTTGAGGAGCTACCATGCTAGAAGCCTACGGCAAAACTGACCAGAATGCTGTGTTCTCCTGGACCATATGATCTGGTGATGGAAGAATGACAGGGGATAAATGAGTACTCTGCAGTGTCTTAGATAGCACTCCTGACTGAGACTCCTAAGAGAGGAGGGAATGAAGGGGAGAAGGCTCCAAGTCTAGATGATGTGGTGAGGAAACGCCTCAAAGAGCATGTGGCATTTCACAAAGACCTAAAGAGAGGTAAAGCATTGAAGTGGTTACATAGATCTCAGGGTAGAGGGAGGGGCAAACACCAAGGTCCCTGGTGCTGGGGCATGCCTGGCAGCTGAGGGACAGCAAAGAGGTAGCCATGGCTGGGGGAGGAAGGTGAGAGGGCAGAAGTTCTACGATGGGAACAGCAGGGCACTCATCACCTTGGGCCTTACA
>NC_045030.1:42276315-42277552 GCF_008632895.1 Mastomys coucha
GAAACATAAACATACTTAGTACAAGTAATGCTGTCCATTCAGTCTCCAACACTATATAAAGACATTTGACCCTCCCGCAGCCTCTGTTAGCCTGAACATGCTAATATTGTTGGAGGAAAGCTGTTTGAGGGATGCTTCTCTCTCATTAAGCTAGCACGTCCCTAGACAAAGGCTTTTGTGGAAATAGCAATTTCTTTGGGCAGTATATGATTAAGATGATACAAATGCATGGCAATGTGGCTGCAGTTTTCTCTTTCAAAGATCTTCCCACCTTGGGATTGGAGAGACAGTTTGGTGGTTAAGAATGCTTACTGACTTACTTAACCTTAGCATTCCAGAGGCAGGGACAGATGGATCTCTGTGTGTCTGAGGCTAGCCTAATCTACATAGCAAATTCCGAAGCTAGTTTGAGTTACATAGGAGACCCTGCCTCTCAAAAAATTAAAATAGGGCTGGAGAAATGGCTTGCTAAGAACACTGGCTATCCTGGTTCAATTCCCAGCATCTGCTTGGCAATTCACAGTCACCTCTAACTTTCAGGGCATCTGACATTCTCTTCCAGCTGCCACAGGCACCAGACACACACATGATGTGGATGCATGTGCGTGTGTGTGTGTGTGTGGGTGCACACACATACATACATACACACACACAGAGAGAGGAAAATACACATACATATAAAATAGATAGTTTTTTAAAATAAAAGAATATTACCTTAAGGTTATATAATGCTTTTAAAAAGAAAACAAGTAAGCAAAACTTTCCTATCTCGACTTTGGAATTTACAAGAAAAATATGTTTACTTATTTTAATTGTCTATAGAGCCATCCCTTTGGTTTTCATGACCTTAAACTTATGATAAGTGGAGGACCTTTTATATTGTTGTTCATACCCTTGGGTACCAAATGAGGTGACCAAAGTTACTTACTGAAACAAACTTTTCAATTTGTTTTCGACCCTTTTCTGGAGTGAATTCCCCATGAGTGAGCCACTTGATGTTCTTGATGGGGTTTCTGGCTTCTAGAAACAAGGCATAAATTTATTAGTTGCCTGATAGTATGGTGTTATGGTAATGAGAAGATGGTTTTGGTTGTACAAACCTGAAGCCTACCTTCCACAAACTGAACTGCAGCAGCCAGTACACCCTCAACTACAGTCCGAGCTATTTCAGTCGCCCCATCGTCTTTTTTATCTTCGACTACAAGCTTTTTCTCTATGACTACAGGCCTTTTCTCTT
>NC_045030.1:42278155-42280106 GCF_008632895.1 Mastomys coucha
GGAGCGACTGGCGCAACTGGAGCGACTCGCGCAGCTGGAGCAACAGGCGCCACTGCAGCAACTGGCGCCACTGGTGCAACTGGTGCAACTGGAGCAACAGGTGCCACTGCAGCAACTGGCGCCACTGGTGCCACTGGTGCAGCAGGCGCCACTGTCGCAACAGGCACAGCAGGCGCAGCAGGCACAGCAAATGCAACGGCACCATGCGCAGCAAGGGCACCATGCGTAGCAAGGGCACCATGCGCAGCAAGGGCACCATGCGCAGCAAGGGCACCATGCGCAGCAAGGGCACCATGCGCAGCAGGGGGAACATGCGCAGCAGGGGGAACATGTGCAGCAGGGGCACCATGCGCAGCAGGGGCACCATGCGCAGCAGGGGGAACATGCGCAGCAGGGGCACCATGCGCAGCAGGCGCACCATGCGCAGCAGGGGGACCATGCGCAGCAGGGGCACCATGCGCAGCAGGCGCACCATGCGCAGCAGGCGCACCATGCGCAGCAGGGGCACCATGCGCAGCAGGCGCACCATGCGCAGCAGGCGCACCATGTGCACCATGTGCACCATGCGCACCATGTGCCACTGGCCCAACTGGTGGAGCAGGTGCAGCAGGCGCCGGTGGCCCAATTGGTGCAGAAGGCGCAACCAGTATCTTCTCTTTTGGGTCGAATAGCAGCACTCTCTTCTCTTTTACTTCAGGCACTGCTGGCATCTTTTCTTTTGTGTCTATTGATGCAATCCTGTTTTCTCTTGTGTCAGTCACAATCTTCTTGTCTTTTACTTCTGTCACAAATGTCACCGTCCTCTTGTCTTTCTCTATCACAGGTTTCTTGTCTTTGGGATCTGAGATCGTCACAGTCTTCTTTTCTTTTGGCTCCGGCACACTCTTTTTGTCCTTTGGCTCTGCAATGATGGTCACCGTTTTCTTGTCTTTCTGATTTGTCACAGACTTCTTCGGATCCTCCACGGACTTACTGTCTTTTGGCTCTGTGACATGCTTGGCTTCTGGAGCCTCCTGTTTCTTTGTCTTAGCTGTGCCAGTGTTCTCCACAGTCTTCGCCTTCTGGTTTGGGAGCTTTTTTTTGTTATTCATTTTTATTTTGCCTGGAATAAAAAAAAAAAAAAAAAAACCTCAAGAATGTACTCTATGTGTGCAGGGTTACAGATCACAAATCTACTTACATTAAGTACACGTTCTTTTTAAATAAGGTTTTTAGTTATTTATGGGTATGAATACTTTGCTTGCATATATATCTGTGCACTAAGTGTATGCCTGGTGCCTGCAGAGGTTAGAAGGAAGCACCAGATCCCCTGTAATAGGAGTTACTGATCGATTTGGAAATCCAACTGGGCTCTTCTCTAAGAGCATCAGGGCCAAAGACAAACAAACAAAAAACACCAAACGAACAACAACAACAACAAAAACCCAACACTGAGTCATCTCTCCAACCTCTATACATTGTCTCCTGGAAGATCAAAACTCTCAAGCGACACTCGCTACTTCTTGAGGAGAGACTGGGGAGGAAGGATAGGAGGGAGACCTTGCTGCTGACCAATTTTATCTGCTTGCCGAGATGGATCCTTGCTGAAAAACCAAGGATTTTCCATTCTTCAAACTGTAAAGATGGAAATCAAAATGTAGAAGAGGAGTTCCTAGCTTCTTTGAACACTAAGTCCAAATACTGACTCAAAAAGAACCTCAGCCTGTGCTTTGAGCCACTAAGGGCATGTGACTATTTGTGAGAGTTGAGATTCTATTTTAAGTTATAGGTAGGTATGGGGGCTTGTTTGCGCATGTGGATGCAGGTACCAGGAGATGCCAAAAGAAGGCTTCAGATTGCCCTGGAGTTGTGGTTATGGGTGGTATGGGTGGTTTAAGTCACCTGATATGGGTGCTAGGAACCAAACTTAGGTCCTCTGGAAGAGCATTCCATGACCTTTTTTTTTTTTTTT
>NC_045030.1:42280323-42287667 GCF_008632895.1 Mastomys coucha
TCCATCTTTAGCAATACACACACACACACACACACACACACACACACACACATACACACATACACACACACACGCACAGGTCAAGAGGCATGGCCGCAGATTGGTGTTTCCATCTTGACTTTTCTAGGCATATAATTCTATTATTTCAAAGCAACTATTACTCTTACCATCTCTTTCCCTGAACATATGTATCTCTTATGTTTATTAGCTTTGGTTAACACTTTCAAAAATGTCACATGGAAGTCAAAGTGATAAGTATTCTTCCTATGTATCTGATCCAGTGGGCACTGCTTTCTGCTTTTGCACCATTTAGGATGATGCTTGCATATGATCTGGGACTTAAAGCTGAGAATAGTGGCAAATACCTATGATCTTAGTATTTTGCTGAGGTAGGAGGATTGCTACAAGTTCAAAGCCAGTCTGGGCTACACAGTGAATGTTAGGCTGCCTAAGGGCTGTATACCAAGACAGTGCCTCCCCAACCAAAAACAAACAAACAAACACCCCCAAACCAACCAAACAAAAAATCCAAATCAAAACAAAACCCCCAAAATATATGGATAAACCAGGTGTGGATCTGCAGGCACATCTGTAATTCTACCTGGGAGCCAAAGGCAAGGGACCAAAAGTTCAACATCATCCTTAGCTACACAGCAGATCTGAAGCCATCCTGAGCTGTATAAGACCCTGTTGAGAGAGAGAAAGAGAAAGAGAGAGAGAGAGAGAGAGAGAGACAGACAGACAGACAGACAGACAGACAGACAGACAGACAGAGACACAGAGAGAGACAGAGAGACACAAAGACAGACAGACAGAGAAAGAGAGACACAGAGACAGAGACAGAGAGAGGAAGAACAGTTGAGCTGGACATGATGATATGGCATATGTCTGTCCTAGTATTTGAAAGGCTGAGGCAGAAGTAAATTGTGAGTTGGAAGCCAGCTTGAGCTACATAATGACACATCGTCTTTAAAAAAAGTGAATGGGCCAGGTGGTGGTGGCATAGACTTTTAATTCCAGCACTTGGGAGGTAGAGGCAGGTGGATCTCTAGGAGTTTCAGACCATCCAGGGCTACGCAAAGAAACCTGGTCTTGAAAAAAAAAAATGGAGCTGGAGAGATGGCTCAGTGGTTAAGAGCACGGACTGCTCTTCCAGAGAACCAAGGTTTGATTCCCATTACCCATCTGGAAGCTCACAACTGTCTGTAAGTGTAGTTCCAAGGGATCTGACACCCTTTTCTGACCTCTGCAGGCACACATGTGGTGCACAAATATACATGCAAGCAAAACACTCATAAACATAAAATAAGAATAAACAAATCTTTTGTTTAAAAAAGAAAAATTTTTTGTTCCTGTTTGAAGACGTTTTAAAAAGTCATAAATGCAGCTCAAGTTTTCCAAATACTTTCAGCATCTATTGATAATGTGAATGTTGGCTTTTTAAGGATTATGGACAGGAGTTTATCACATAACAGGGGTATGTCCATTGGGCATTTTTTTCCCCTTTATACATCTTTCCCCCTTGAGTCTTGGACTCACTTTCCTTGCTTTGCTTCCCATCACTTCACTCAGAACTGTTCACTTCTGAGAAATCATTTCTAGCAGGCAAATCTTTTCTTTTCTTTTTTTTCCTTTTCCTTCCTTCCTTTCTTTCTTTTCTCTCTATCTCTCTCCCTCTCTCTTTATTTCTCTTGATCAGGTCTCATTGTGTAGCTTTGGCTGGTCCAGAGCTCCCTGTGTAGACCAGGATGGCCTTGATCTTACAAAAAAATCCATCTGCCTACTTGATTAAAGGTGTGTAAGGCCATGCCCAGCCTTCTTGCTAGCAAATCTTTAAATGAAAGGAGGGGATGGTAGTAGATGTCTTTCCAAACTGAGCGAGTTATTTATTTATTATAAATAAATCTCCCAGTTTGGGACTATTTAATGTGCCGTGTTTCATTTAACCACCATGTTCCTATGAATGAAACGGACAGTGGCTATTTTCCACATTTACTCTCCTCAATTACTAGATAGCTGACTGGAGAAGCTCACATGAAATGGCCCTCTAGTGCCCTCTAGTGTCCTTGGAAGGCCATACACTAGGAAGTGCATGTTGACAGACATGTGAGAGAGAAATTGTATTCCAGGATGGCCCTCCTCTATGGGGCACCTGTGACTGGAGGCCTGGAGAAGTTTCCAGTTTCTCAGGGCTGCTATCTTCCACAACTTTTCAGTCTGATTTTCCCCAACTCCCACTAGCCCGAACGACTACAAATTTCAGCAAGTTGAAGTTTCTTTTGGCTCTCTCTATTGTGGCCACATCTTTGTATTTCCCCGACCAACTATCTTAATTTTAGTATGGTAACTTGGAAAAAATGTTTATTTCATTTTACGTATGTGTGTCTGTGCCTTACATGAGTGTACATAAGTGTAGGTAAGTGTGCTGTGCTTGCGCGCAGGAAGCTGTGGAACCTGTGGAACCATTGTAGCCCCTGGAACTGGAATTACAGGCAGTTGTGAGCCAGCTGATACAGGTGCTAGGAAAAGAAATAAATGCAAAAAATATAAATTAAATAGGAGCCTTTCAGCCTGACATGGTGGCGCGTGCACCTTTAATCTCAGTATTCAGGATGCAGAGGCAGGCAGCTCTCTGTGAGTTCAGGTAAGGCTGCCTGGTCTACATAGCTAGTTGCTGCACAAAGAAATCCTGTCTTGAAAAGCAAGCAAGCAAGCAAGCAAGCAAGCAAGCAAGCAAGCAAGCAAGCAAGCAAGCGAGCGAGCAAGCGAAAAAGAGGCTTCCAGAGACCTTTGCTCACCTTCATATAGTTTAGAATGTGCTCCTTTGTGCACATCTTAAATTCATAGTTTTTCCATTTATCTCTTTAACTGGGGCTACTCAGCACGTGTGTGAGAGTTAAAGGGTGACTTGCAGATGTTGTCTCTCTCCTTTTACCATGTGAGTCCTGGGGGCCACCACCACTGAGCCATTTCATTCTCCCTGTAAGCCCCTTTCATGAAAGGTAACCCTGTTTCCTTTTCTAACAGCTTTGGTCCCAAGGGTGCGGGAGACATTGCACAAGGCAACCAAGTTTCCTGTGACCATTAATCACACAAAATCTGCATACCCTTTAAGCATTCCTATAATAATTACAGACTAAATGCTCACTTAGGCCTTAATATTTTCTTTCTTTTTTTTTTTTAAAGATTTATTTATTACTATATCTAACTACACTGTAGCTGTCTTCAGACACTCCAGAAGAGTGTATTGGATCTCATTACTGATGGTTGTGAGCCACCATGTGGTTGCCGGGAATTGAACTCAGGACCTTCGGAAGAGCAGGCAGTGCTCTTAACCACTGAGCCATCTCTCCAGCCTTAATATTTTCATTGTCCACTCAGTTCCCTTCCATATCCGTTTCCTCTGCCATAGCCAACGGGCAATGGGACTATCAACTGAAAAAGACAGTCTTTCCAAAGCCACTTTTGGCTATGTAGCAACGTTTGAAACCAGCAAGTTTGGCTTACATAAGACCCCTCTCTCCAAAGCCACAACACCAACAAACTGGAAAGGGAGGAGGAACTGAGGAAGGAAGGAAGAAGGGAAGGGACTTATCTTCACCCATCATTGGATGTATATCACTTGTAGGTGTCCCTTCTATTAGTTTCTTTGGGGTCTGGACAATTAATAGAACAACTTCAAGTCCCTTTTTCAGGCCTCCCCCTTAGCAAAGACGCCCCCAGTACCTAAATTAGCGGATTCTTCTTTGAAGCAGTAGCAGGGGAAGCCTTAGCCGTCTCTCAGCAGCTCTGCCCCAAGGTTCCAGAGAGAATGTTTACAAGTGCTGCTACAGCAACGATGGCCCTTTCAACAATGGGAAGCCATGGGCCTCTGGCAATAAAAGAAAGGACTTTGAGAGGAGAGAGAATATTTGACCTCTGTATCAGAGCTAAGCTGTGTGAACCAAGCCCAGCTTCTTCCCAGGAGGAGATGCATGCCCTGCGGTGCCCGGAGGACTGGTGAGGTGATCTTCAGGCAAAAAGCATGGGGCATTTGCATGCTGTGCAAGTCACTGCATCAAGCTGTCTCCATCTTGCAATAGTGTCCGAAGGTAGCTATTACTGTTTCATATTACATTTGCATGAAGTGAGGCACAGAGGGTGCCCTGGGAATGGCCCGGAGCTCAAATCCAGAAGTATGTGCTATCTCTGCCTACAGTTTGAACTTTTCATGTCATCCTTCTGCAGTGAGGGCTTTATGTGCTTGACTACTTTGTGCATTGAGGAGGAGAGAGTGGAGCAGTGAGTATTTGCACAGACTCAGAGGTAACTGACTTAGCACTTTTCTTTCTGCATTTCCTGGCCTAGAATAGAGGGCTTGGCTCTTCTTTTAGACAAAGTCTTTCTGTAGAGCCCGTGCTGGCCTCAAACATGAGATCCTCATTTCTCAGCCTCCTGAGTGCACCACCATGCCCAATTTTGAACAGGTTTTCTTCCTTCCTTCCTTTCTTCCTTCCTTCCTTCCTTCCTTCCTTCTACTCTCTCTCCTCCTCTCCCTGCCCCCCCTTTTTCTGAGACAGGGTTTCTCTGTGTAGCCCTGGCTGTCCTGGAACTCACTTTGTAGACTAGGCTGGCCTCGATCTCAGAAATCTGCCTGCCTCTGCCTCCCAAGTGCTGGGACTAAAGGCATGCGCCACCACCACCCGGCTCCCTGCCCCCCTTTTAAAAACTGGGTCTTATGTTTTCTAAGGCTGAACCTGAACTTGCTATGTAGTGGAGGATGGCCTTGAACTTCTGATCCTCCTTATGTTATGGAATTACCTATGTGCATCGTCAAACCAGGGCTTCATGCCTGCTAGGTAAGAATGCTGCCAACCGAGTTGCAGCCTTAGACCTGAATGGGTTGGTTGTTTCAGGAGGTTTATTGTTGTTGCATTTGTTTGTTTGTTTGTTTTTGAGACAGGTTCTCACTATGTTAGTTGTGTCTGGCCTGGAACTTGAGGATAGCCTCAACTCAGATATGTGCCTGCCTTTGCCTCTGAAGAGTTGGTGTGTGTTGTGTGTTCGTGTTTCAATTGCAATGAAGCCCAATTATTCATATGAAGATTAAGAGTAGTAGTGCCAAATACATCATAAACGTTCAATAGAACAGTTAATAATATTCTTATTATTGTTATCAATAATAGTGGTAATGTTTGAAAGGTTTATTTATTTTATTATTTTATGTGTATAAGTATTTTGCCGGAATGTATGTATGTGTACCACATGTATGCTTTGCATCAATGGATGCCAGAAGAATATGTTGGAGCCCATGGAGCTGGAGTTGCAGACTATTGTGAGTTACCATGTGGGTGCTAGGAACTGAGTCTGGGTCTTCTGCCGGAGCAATTAACATTCTTATCTGCTGAGCCATCTCTCCAGCCCTGATAGCAGATAGTTTTAGAATTTTCTATTCACTTATGTATTTTTAAGTGTATGAGTGCTCTGTTTGCATGTGTGCCTGCATGCCAGAAGAGGGCACTGGATCCCATTACAGATGGTTGTGAACCAACCATATGCTGGGATTTGAACTCAGCACCTCTGGAAGAACAGCCAGTGCTCTTAACCACTGAGCCATCTCTCCAGCCCCAGGAGTGATATTTTTAATAGTATGTATTTACATGACTAGTTAAATGAGAATCAGATGAGTCTATATCAGGACCTAGTCATTTTGGTCCAGAAAACTCCCTAGGTTCTGAATCCCTGCTCTGAACCATGCTATGGTGTGAAGTGGCTGTTCACTATGACACAGATGATCTGCATCAGAGCAAAGAAGAAAACTGCTCTCTTAGGTGTCATTTTTTTCTTCCTCAGGAGAGCTCACCGAGCTCACTGCCTGGATGGTACCATGCACATCAAGGTTCTATACACTGAAATCCTGCTGCTCAGATGAAGTCCCAGATTTGTGAGCTGCTGGGGTGGGGGAGTGTGGAGGCAGTATGGCAAGGCAGGAAGAGTCTACTACATGGTGGGGTCCATCCCAGCACCAGAAGAAAAGAGGAAAGAGTAAAAAAAAAATATATATATATATATATGTATGTATATATATAATATATAATATACATATACTTTATTATATATATAGATTATATATTATTGTATAAATAATATATAATAGTATAATATTATATATTATTATATTTATGATTTTAGTGCTCTAGTAACTTTAGAGCTGGGTGGGGTGATGGCGCACACCTAGAATCCCAGCCCCTGGAAGCAGAAGCAGAAGGATCACCACAAATTAGAGGAAATGCAGGCCCTAGGACAGTGGGTGAGAGATCCACATGGAGGACGTGATGTGGTGGATTGAAGGAGATATCTCTTGTATACCATATTCTTGGCCAATTGATCACTTGGTCCCCAGTTGATGATACTGTTTGGGTCTTACTGATTAGGAGGTGTGTCTGAAATGGAAACTTCAGGATTTTTTTTTTTTTTTTTGGATGGTGTTTTGCTGGGGCAAACACGTGAAAGAATGTTTCACTGAAGCAGACCCAGGTGAAAGGATGTTCTGCTAAAGCAAGCACGTGAAAGGACACGTGATGAAGGATTCTTTGCTAACGACACTCATGTATTGGTCCACCTTATGTTGCGTAGTTGAGCTGCATTTTTAAGGGACTCAATAGAGAGAAATGCACCAAAAAGCTTCTGGTGGTGTTCTGGTGGCTTCTTGTCACTTCCATAGACTCGGGCTGATAGGCAGAGTGATGTCAGCTGACACAAACTCATGTGGAGTTTTCTTAAGACAGACTCATGTGCCGAGGCAAGCCGTGGAGGACATGTGATGTCTGGAGGGAGTATAAATGGAACTCGATGGACAGTGACTGACGTTGAGCTAGCCTTGCTTATAGAGCTAGCTGGGCAATGCTTGTTCCTCTAGTGTCTTCACTGATCTTCACTTCACTGGGAGAGGCCCAGCCAAGAACTTTTCCTGGCATTCCAGTTGGTCCTGGTCCCTTCTGCTGACTCCTGCTGGTTTGGCAGAGGCCTGGCTGTTTCTGCTAGGTCATGCCAGCACTGCTGCTCTCCTGACACTACTAAACTGGACTGCTGGTGTATCTGTGAAATGTCTGTGATCGAGCTGCCCCTGCTGACCTGGGAACTGAACTGCCAATTTACAGACAACACAGATGGGAGTTGCCCCCAAGAACCTTTCCAAAGGTTCCCCACCGCTCCTAACCCCCTGTATCCTTTCTTTTCCACTACCTCTGATAGATGGTGGGCTAGAAGGAAGGTTAAAGCATTTAAGAACCATCACTAAAAATAGGCTTTGAAAAAGTTATAGTTACATGAGTCCTTGTTGGAGGAAGCATGTCATGCGCGCAG
>NC_045030.1:42287794-42294717 GCF_008632895.1 Mastomys coucha
TAAAAAAAAAAAAAAGAGTTTGGGACCCTCAGTTCCCTTGCAAGAGCAGTAAGCTCTCTTATTGTCTAGCCATCTTTCCAGCCTCCATTAAGTAGATTCCTGATTGTCAGAGAAAGACATGCAGGGAACTGACAGGTGGTTTTTTTCTTGTCAAAATACGCGACCATGAGCAGAACAACAAGAGATTTCCCAGCAGGACAAACGGGCCTTTTCTCTGTAGCAGGAGGGTTCATCTAGCCTCCAGGGTTCGGCAGACTAAGAGACCTCTCATGCAACACTGAGCACACATTCTTCCCAGCGGTGCCAAGTTTGGCGCCCATTCAGGTAAGTGTGCGCAGTGGAGAGCAGAATGAGAGGCAGCAGCTAAAGCAGCAAGAAGCACAGAGGAACTGAAAGCTCAGTTATCTTTCCTTACCCTGATGCCTCACACCCCCACTCAGCCACCTCTCTTGGCTCCCCCTGTCCCTCCCCACTCTATAATATGCCTCTAGCCATCAGGGTGTCCTGCCTCCTTAGAATTTTGAGCCTTCATTCCTGGCCTTGACCGCGCAGGGAGCAGGATCTCCACTGGCTCACGGTTCAGTGCTGCGGTGATGTACCAGCATTTTACCTGTGAGAAGTTTGGGATAATATTTAAACAAGGGATCCTTCCTCCCTACTCAGAGGGGAGCTGCCTTTGCCTTATGGCAGGCCAGGCCAAGATGGGTCTGTGTCCCATTGGATTCCAAGGAAAGTTGTACATGGTCCGTGCTGCTCACCTGGACTGCCCAGTGCTCCACAGAACTCCAATGAGGAGAGGAAGCCAGCACCTTGTGTGGTCCAAGTGTGGGAAGCAGAGGGACTGTCTATCGAGGATACTGAGCTCACCAGGAAGTATTGCTTTGGAGACACTTGCAGGTCCTACTCTGTTAGATTCTTGAACTGAGAAAAACCCACAGATTGGCCCTGTATGAGTTTGCTTTCTATCAATATGAGAAAACATTGACAAAAACTTTGGGGGGGGGGGGGGGTTTGTTTGCCTTACAAGTCCCGATTACAGTCCTTTTCAGAGCGATGTCATAGCAGGAGCAGAGGGAAGAGCAGTTAAAGGCCAGCTTCAACATCCAGGGTAAACTGAGGCGAGGCTTAGAATTGGAGATTGATCATTCAGCAGGTTTCTCTCTGAGGAAACAAAGCTTGATTCTCTGAGGCTGGTGAGAAACTCTCTGGAGCTGGGCTCTCTGGGGCTGGTGAAAAGGGTGAGGGAACACACACACACACACACACACACACACACACACACCCCATATTTGGTGAATGAAGCAAAGCTCCAAGCAACTTTCTTTTGTCCTCTTAGCCTTTTTATACCACCTAAGACAAAAAGTGTCTATGTAAGAAAAAAGATTACCTCATAGCCACAAGTTACAATATTCTACAAAAACAATCACCGTAAGAACATATTCTTCAAGAACACATTAAACTCATTACACAAAAGGAAATCACAATAGGATTATTGCTTATGTATTCTTCTTTTGAAACTCATACTTACCTAAACATCTTCCATCTATCTTTCTCTCATTGTGACCCAAATAATTCTTTTGTCATTAACAAAGTTTAAGAAGCCAGTCTATAGTAGCAAGTTTTTGCCTATGCTTAGCTGATGGCAATTTGTGTTTATGAAGACACAGATCATCATCTACCTTACGTCTTATTTTTGAAGTCTTGTTCAGCTAAACTGGCTAATGTTCTATTCTCTGTTCTTACACTCAGAATGATTTACTCTTTGTTCATAACCCTGTCTTTTCATGGTGCACACTGAACCCTATGGTCACATCCCTAGATCACAAGACCCAGGAACTCAGACCCAACCTAGAATGAATGTTTTCTTTGATTATTAACTTGTCCCAAGCCTATTTTTCTCTTGTACATGCTTGTCATGCATGAAAGTTTACTGGACTTGTGTTCTAACCTATATAGCTGTAAGTTTAAAAATTTAAAAGCCTACTTTAAAAAAAAGGTGAAGCAGACACAAGTGAAAGGATGCTCTGCTAAAGTAAGCACGTGAAAGGACATGTGATGAAGGATTCTTTGCTAACAACGTGTATGTATTGGTCCATTTTATATTGTGTAGTTGAGCTCCATTTGTCAAGACTCAATAGAAAGAAACACTCCAAAAAACTTCTGGTGGTGTGCTGGCGGCTTCTTGCCACTTCGATAGACTTGGACTGACTGGCAGAATGATGTCAGCTGAGATAGACTCACGTGGAGTTTTGCTAAGTCAGACTCATGTGCTGAGGCAAGACCTGTGGAGGACACGTGATGTTTGGAGGGAGTATAAAATACAACCCAATGGACAGTGATGGAGGCTGAGCTTGGCTTGATAATAGAATTATAGCTGTACAACAGTTCTTGCATCTTCACTGATCTTGGCTTTACTGAGAGAGGCACAGCCAAGAACTTCTCCTGGTGTTCCCATTGGCCCTGGTCCCTCCTGCTGACTCGGCTGAGGCCTGGCTGTTTCTGCTATCCACTGCTGCTACCCTGACATTACTGAACTGGACTGCTGGTGTATCCCTGAAGTGTATGTGAGTGGATTGAGCTGCCACTGCTGACCTGTGAACTGAACTGCCAATTTCCAGACAACACAGATGGGAGTTGCTCCAAAGAACCTTTCCAAACAGGTCCACTCCTCCACCCCAACAAATGCCACTCCCCCCCAAGTATCCTTTCTTTTCCACTACCTCTGATGGGTGGTCAGCTAGAAGGAAGGTCAGCTAGAAGGAAGGCATTTAAGAACCATCATTAAAAGTAGGCTTTGAAAAAGCTAAAGTTACACTATCACACCAGACTATAGGCAATGAGGGTCTGCCCTCACCCAATCACACCATGCTAGATACAGGAGGAAAGTAGCAGTGCTCAATATGAGAAGACATAGCAGCAGCAAGAGGCAAGCCAGAGACAAGCCCTGCCACGCTCTCTACCCAGGCAGTGTCTCTCTGTGTATATCCACTGCAGCTTTGCCAAATGCGGGCCTATCTCCGGAAAGCTTACTTGCCCACTCCAGTCCGTCCTGCATGGTGTCTGACAGGGAACTATGGAAGAAAGCTGCTTACTGGCTTGCTCTCCATGGCTTACTCAGCCTGCTTTCTTACACAATGGAAGACCATGTGCCTAGGGGTGGCACCATGCACAGTGGACTGGGCGGGCACTCCTACTTCAACTGTTAGTCAAGAAACATGGGCCACAGATTTGCTTACAGGTGGTGAGAGGGGAAATCCCTCAACTGAGGTTCCCTCTTCCCGGATGATTCTAGCTCTGTCAAGTGGACAACAAAACAACAAACAAACAAATACACGAAAAAAAAACTAACCAGCATGAGCCTCTAAGGCAGGAGTGGAGTGACTGCATTGGAACACAAGGAAGAGGGAATGGAGAGAACATTTTGAGGACCCTCTTCAGGACTTTACACATGGGGCCTTACGTTTTCCTTTCCACCCGTGTCCCTTCATTCATTTGCACCCTTTCCTGGCTTTGCCCCCACCCTTCCTGTACACCAGTGGCTCTCAACCGGAGGGTCCAAATCCCCACAGGGATATCAGATATTTACATTATGTACAATAACAGTAGCAAAAGTACAATTACTAACCAAACTAATTTTATGGTTGGAGGTCACCACAATATGAGCATTAGGAAGGTTGAGAAGTACTGGCTTCTACTATAACACCACATCATGCTCTCCCTCCTCTATCTCTTTCCCTCCCTTCCTCCCCAGGTTCCTTCGTCCTCTCCCGCCTATGCCTTGCAAAGCTGATGGTTGTCAGCAGTGAGGTTCAAGGCTGGATGATGACATTCTCTTGTCAAGTGGATCCAGCCAGCCCATCTCTACACTGGGTCCTTGCAACATGTGCACACAGCAGGAACTGTGAGTAGAGGTAAGTCAGATTCTCCCACAGTGACTCACAGTATAGTTGGGAAGGTAAAGCACAGCCATGAAAAGGAAACTACCAGTTGGCTGTGATGGTGCATGCTTGTAATCCCATCACATGGGAGGTAGAACCTCTTCCTACCAAGGGCTATATCAATAGATGATACACAAGCCCTCTACCACTGAACTATGTCCCAAGGATGCTACCCAGAATTTTGAACTCTGAAGGATCTATTCAGAAAAAGATATGTGTCCATATTCTTCTAGCCAATTTTTTTTGTTGTTGTTTTGTTTTGTTTTTCGAGATAGGGTTTCTCTGTGTAGCTCTGGCTGTCCTGGAACTCACTCTGTAGACCAGGCTGGCCTCGAACTCAGAAATCTGCCTGCCTCTGCCTCCCAAGTGCTGGGATTAAAGGCGTGCGCCACCACCACCCGGCTTCTTCTAGCCATTTTTGAAGAACCATAAATATCTTAATATCAATTCCAAAGGTCATTGCAATGCCATTCATGAAATATTAGATGCCCATGCAGAGATGGCTTTGGTACTCATCATGTCAGTAATTTTACATGCCTTAATTGTCTTCTTTTTAAAATTTCTACATGTACGGGTGTTCTGACTGCATGTATGTCTGCACACCATGTACAAATTAGAGAAGGCAGAAAAGGGTATCAGATCCTCTGGAACTGGGTTACAGACATTTTTTGAGCAGCCCAGCATTGGCACTGGGCACCAAACCCAGATCCCATGCAAGAGCACCCAGTGTCCGGTCTCTCAACTGCTCAGCTACCTCTCCATCCCTCTTTTTGTTTTCAGCTGTAAAAATGACATTGCTTGCTCTTGACTCTTTTTATTTATGTGGGTTTGTGTGTGAGTGTCCACAGAGGAGTTGGATCCTCTGGGGCAGGAGTTACACATAGGCAGTTGTGAGCCACCTGGCTTGTGCTTGACACTGAACTTGGCTCCTCTGAAAGAATAGCAAGCACTCTTTGTGGGTTAGCAATCTCTCCAGCTCCAAATGCTTGAGCTTATACAGTTTGGTTTTATTTGTTGTTTTGGTGGTTTTTTTGTTTGTTTATTCCAAATTTTATTTCACATAATTTTCCATGAATTGTGCTTTTATTATAGAAGTTTAAAAAAAAATTCCTTGGGCTGGAGAGATGGCTCAGAGGTTAAGAGCACTGACTGCTCTTCTGAAGGTCCTGAGTTCAAATCCAGTAACCACATGGTGACTTAAAACCATCCGTAATAAGATCTCACACCGTCTTCTGGTATGTCTGAAGACAGCTACAATGTACTTACATGTAATAAATAAATAAATCTTTTAAAAAATGCCTTTACCCAAAGTGTGCCTTTTTATGTGTGCACGAGTGCTTCGTGTTTGTCTGTGGGTTACTTGAGTGCCCCATGCTTCTGCAGGCCAGAAGAGGATATCAGATCCCCTAGAACTGGAGTAAGAGGTTGTGAGCTGTCATGTGTGTGCCAGGAATTGAACCTGGGTTGTCTACAAGAGCAGCCAGTGCTGTTAACTACTGTACAACCTCTCTAGCCCCTACCTTAGTTTTTGGTAATTTACCAACATCATGGTTATCCGACGTCAGTAATAAAAGGCCCTGCTATTTGTTTTGTATTAACCTTACTCATAGTAATTGTTTATATTTGATGTCTTTAGTGATGATCACACAGCCACATTACCTTCAAAGAATGAAACTTCAACCTCTAAAGCTCATACCTGGCTGAGACTTCCAAGAAGTTACTGTGTGGATGAGCAGGTAATGTCACTGGTTGAGTTTGCCTGTGCATGTGGAAGGCAGCTTGTGGGAGTCAGTTTCTCCTTCCACTTTGTTTTAAGGTACCGTCTCCTGGCAGTAATCATGCAGCTGGAGGGGGTTGCAGTCCATATGGGAGCATGAAGGAAACAGCTCACCTGTCACTAAAGCCACTATGAGTATACCTCTGATAGGCAAAATTCCCAGGGTCCTGTCTTTTGCCTTGTATGACTATTCTTGGGGGGGGGGGCAGTGTTCTAATTCCCCACTGGGCAATGCAATCACAAAGCATAACAACAATGCTGATTTCCCAAAAGCATTACCAGTCAGATTAATGATTTAGCATAAGATTTCTGAGCTAAAAAAATGTAAAATATGTATGGTTAAGAAGATTAGGTCAAGGTAGTTTTTATGTACAATTCATTAAATCAGGCCAGGGTGTTTTGTAAGCTGCTTCGTAGCAGAAAACCTAGGGCACAACATAAAAACATTCTTAGTTACTGAATGAAAGGTGTGCTAAGGTCAGGAAGCAAAAACAAGGCAACACCAGTTGCTAAGGGCTCGTGACTTTCACTTACAAGGGACAGGCTAATGATCAAAGAAGTAATTGAGTTTCAGCGCCCACTCTTTAGATTGAGCTTCTGTGTCCATTTGTAAAATCTGATTGTCCTGGTTTTATAACTAAATTTGCTGATGAGCTCTGGTGTGCATCTTGAGGACTTAGTGCTGTGCAGCACGTAGACTGGATAGATTCTTCTTTTTCTGTTATCCCAAGGAAAGTAAAAGATCTATGACCTAAAGTTCGATAGTTAACTACCCATTCATTTTGCTATGAAAACAATGAATAAGAATTGTGTTAAGTTAGAATAACATGACTTCTACCTCGTTGCTTGGAACTGCAAACTGCTACTTGCTGGCACAAGATAAACTGGCTGTTAAAAAGATTTGGCTTGCTCAGTCTGTTAATCTATAGTAGAAAAACTATTATTTTAGGACATAGATGTATTATGGGAAGAAATCACATGAGAAGCTGAGTGATCAGATGTGGGATTTAGAATAACTTGTGTTTTAAAAATATAAATCCTGGGGGATGGAGAGATGGCTCTGTGGTTAAGAGGTCCTGAGTTCAATTCCCAGCAATCACATGATGGCTCACAATCATCTGTAATGGGATCTGATGCCCTCTTCTGGCACACAGGTGTACATGCAGATAGAGCACTCATACGTAAAATAAATAAATCTTTAAAAAAAG
>NC_045030.1:42294954-42296451 GCF_008632895.1 Mastomys coucha
TAACAAAAAGGAAATAATTTAAAAAATATGAAACTTGTAATCATTATATGTAATTGAAACTCATGATTAAGAAAGGATTATAGGGGCTGGAGAGACGGTTCAGTGGTTAAGAGCACCAACTGCTCTTCCAGAGGTCCTGAGTTCAATTCCCAGTAACCACATGGTGGTTCACAACCATCTGTAATGGGATCCTATGGTCTCTTCTGGTGTGTCTGAAGACAGCTATAGTGTATTCATACAAATAAAATAAATAAATCTTAAAAAACAAAACAAAACAAAACAAAAACCTATTAAAGGGGGGGCGCAGCTAGAGAGACGGTTTGGAGGTTAAGAGCACTGACTGCTCTTCCAGAGATCCTGAGTTCAATTCCCAGTAACCACATGGTGGCTCACAACCATCTGTAATGAGATCCAATGATGCCCTCTTCTGCTATATCTGGAGACAGAGACACTGTACTCATATACATAAAATAAATAAATCTTTACAAAAAGAGAAATGATTATAATGTGATTTTTTTTCCTGCATGGGGGATTCAATTAAGGTATGTATACAGACTAAGAGAAAAAGTTGTTGGGGTCTCGCTTCACCTACCAAGTGTGTGTGTGTGTGTTTGTGTGTGTGTATGTGTGTGTGCCTACTTTAGTCACTGACCCCACATCTCCTCCTTGAATCACTAAATACACTGCTTGAGCAGGCTTCTGGCAGTCTCATCTTCATGTTTCTGCCATGCTTCATAGCCCAGGTCAGCTGGTTTCAAGGTTCCAGGTGATTCTCCTTTTTCTGCCTCTCATCTTGCAATAGGAGTGCTAGGATTACAGATGCACGCTACCACATCCAGCTTTTTAAAAGATGTAGTTTAAATTTTGTGTGTCTCTCCATGTGAAGGTATGTGCATTTAAGTGAATACTGGTGCTCCTGAAGTCCACAAGATGTTGGACCCTCTGGGCCTGTTGTTATGGATGGTTGTAATCACCTAACATGGATGCTGGCAACACTGAACTCGGGTCCTCTACAAGAGCAGTAAGAACACTTAACCACAGAGCCAACTCTCCAGCCCCAAGGTCTTATGTAAAAATGTGGGTTCTGGGAATTGAACTCAGGTAACCAGGCTTACAAGCTAGCATTTTCACCAGCTGAGACATCTTTTCTACCTGGTTGAGCCTTTTGATCCCTCGAAAGGTAAGGTCTAAGTTCTTGCTCAACATAGAAGCCTCAGAAGAGTTTTCAGCCCTTTGCAATCCTTAAGAGATCAACATTTCAGAGGAGAACCTGAGGCAGGATAGAAAGGGACAATTATGGGGACATAGGAAGCCCTGGAGTCTGACTGAAGCTTCTCTCCAGTTGAGAAGAATTGCAGCACAATTAATAACATTTGTTGTAAAGGTTGTCAACACCAAGAATAACATTCCTGGCTGGGCAGTGAGTGGTGGCACATGCCTTTAATCCCAGCACTTGGACGGCAGAGGCAGTTTCTGAGTTCGACCGAGAAACCCTGT
>NC_045030.1:42296512-42304610 GCF_008632895.1 Mastomys coucha
AAAGAAAAGAAAAGAAAAGAAATAGCAACGAACCAAGCTTAAGGTCTGAATGTGTAGGGCCTTGGGCAGGGACTGAACATATTCTAGAAATCTCAAACAAGACAATTAACATTCAGAGTGAAAATAGCCTACCTAGACTTTTACCTTACCATTGTAATTTGGATGACAATCCCCCAGAACTAATTTATGATATCATTTATGTTTCTTAGAAACCCTTTACAGATAGAAACATCAAACCCTACTATACTGGCTAGCTTTCTTTTCCTTAATTTTTTTTATTATTTAAATGCATTTTATACATCAAATATATTAATAATATTGAGTATTTTGAGAATCAAATAATACATAAAAATTTTGTTCATCTTTTATATTCATATCCTTTCATATCCCCAGAATATCATTAATGAATATTTAATACTATCCATAACTGAGGATCCTATATCTAATGTTGAATATTAAATTGTGTCAAAACATACAAAATGTTATTTGGGAATTAAGCATAGTAAAAGAGTATAAAATATTATAAATGAATCATTAAGAAATATATTCAAAAGCCTTTATATGATACCACCTGACATAGTGGGAGAGTATTTAAAATGCATTGTAGGGCTGGCAAGATGGCTCAGCTGATAAGAGCTCTGACTGCTCTTCTGAAGGTCCTGAGTTCGGATCCCAGCAACTACATGGTGGCTCACAACCACCCATAATGAGATCTGATGCCCTCTTCTGGTGCTTCTTCTGATGCCCTCTTCTGGTCTGAAGACAGCTACAGTGAATTACGCTGGAGCGAGTGGGGGCGGCAGAGGTCCTGAGTTCATCAGAAAGCCTCAATTGAGAAAAATGTCTCTATAAGATTCAACTGTAGGCAAGCCTGCAGGGCATTTTATTAATTAGTGATTCACGGGGGGCTAGCCCAAACCCTCATGGATGGTGCCACCCTGGGCTGGTAGTCTTGGGTTCAATAAGGGAATGGGCTGAGCAAGCCATGGAGAGTAACCCAGTAACTAGCACCCCTCCAATGGACTTGGTATCAGCCTCTGCCTCCAGGTTCCTGCCCTCACTGCTTTTGATGATGAACTGTTATATGGAACTGTGAGTGAAATAAAACCTTTTCTCTTCAAGTTACCTATGGTCAAGCTGTCTCATTACACCAATAAGAACCCTAAGACATCTACCACAGTCCTATATAAAAGAAAATTGTAAAAATCCTATGTAACAGACTATTGTAACAGAAAAAAAAAAAAAGACTCATCGGGAAGCCCACACCCACACTCTCAGATGTGTCTTAGTTTCTTCAGAGTGTCTCTATTTCTCTCTTAACCTTCATGTTTATGCCTATATCAAATTGTCCTTATGAAACCCTTACTTTGCTTCATAAAAAAGAAAAATGACTTTAGATTTTTTTTAACTTTTATTATGCATTTCATAACATGCGCATAGTATATAATACGCTGTATAGCCTTCTAACAGGAACAGATGACCATAGCTGAGTAATTTTTTTCATCAGCCAGGAAAATGCTTCCTTAGTCAATGTTCTCCAGGCCCTGTAAAACAGTATGAAAAGGAGAACATGAGGATTCTGTTCCTATCAAAATGTAGCATGCTGTTTAATTTCCAGTGTCAGAGAATGGCATTCTGTTATTAAAACAAGTGATTTCACATTTCTCTAACCACAACAATAGAAACTAAATTGGCTTCATAATCATTAAAGAATGGCCACTAAATGATGCGCCCCCTTACCAAGTTCTCACTCCATAGGCCTGGTTGGCCTTAAACTCACAGAGATTCACATGCCTCTGCCCCTAGAGTGTTGAGATTAAATGTGTGTGACACTACACCATGTCTGGTGTTTTTTTTTTTTTTTTTTTTTTTTTTTTTTTTTTGGCAAGGTCTCATGTAATTGAAGTTGGTCTTAAACTCCCTATGTAACCAAAGGTGAACTCCTGATCCTCCTGCCTCCACCTCCCAAATGCTAGGACTGTGGGATGTACCACTCTACCTGGTTTACTTCATTTTCTGACAGCAGCAAACACATTATTATATATGAAAAGACCTTTCCTTCACCCTAACTGGAACTACAGTAAAGTAATTATTCACCTCCTGGGTCCTCATACACAGCCCCCACCATGAATCAGAGGACCGAACAGTAAACTGTCTCACACAATAGCACTGAACACAAGGTGAATACTGCATCAGTCAACATCTTCATAGGGGATGAAATAGACACCCAAAGAAAATAGAAACTGTTAGATTCTGTCTCAAAAAAAACCAAAAATCACTTCCTTAAATCAGTCAAGTAGTAGCAGAGCCAAAGAACCCTAACTCCAAAACCTTTGCCCCATTAGCATCCAAAGATCTAAAGTGGACATAGTATCGCACATCTGTAATCCTAATCCCAGTAAGTATTCAGGAGGGAAATTTGTGGCTCCTAGAGGCAAGGGCAGGACGTTTGCTCTGAGTTCCAGGCTACTGTAGGCTACACAGCAAGCTCCAAGACCAGCTAGGCCTATGTAACAAGTGCCTGCCTCCAAACAAAAGTAATAGGCCCCCCTCCAAACTCACTTACAACCAAATGCTTAAGACTCTAGTAGAGATGTGTAATGGCATTCCTTCCAGGTATGAAAATACCATAAATGAAAATACCGTATATGAAAGCATGGGACACCAAGGCACAGGCTTTTTATAAGGCAGCTACTTAATCTCCCCTCATGTCCATGAGATGGATTCTTACGTAGCACTGAACTGAGCCACTGTGCAGTACTTTTTACTTGTTCTACCCATGGTTTTTCATCTATAAAATGGGCACAAAATTTACCTAGGTTCACTGTGAGGGATCCATGAGGTAGGAGAAGCTATTAAGTGATTTACAAAACTTAAAGAATTATGAGGATGAGAGGCAGAGAAATGGTTTTGCATGCAGACTTGTCAACCTGAGTTCGATTCCCAGATCCCACAAGGGTGTAGGACAGAACTGACTGCCTTCAGATTGTCCTCTGACCTCCACACATAACCTATACTCACCAACTTAGGCCACACACAAACACATTAAACTATATTAATTCTTTTTTGTTTTGTTTTATGAGATAGTATCTCACTATGTGGCCCAAGTTAGCCCCCCAACTCACAGATGCCTTAGCCTCCCAGGGGCTAGGATTACAATCACATGCCACCACGACAGCTCTATCAATTCTTTAAATTACACTATCAATTCTTTAAATTCTTTTAATAGCACTAGGACTAGCAAGATGGTACCATGAGTAAAAGTGCCTGCCACCAAGACTGAAGGCCTAAATTTGATCCCTGGGACCTACATGATAAAAAGAGAGAGCTGACTACCACAAGCTGTCCTCTGACCTCCACATTTGTACCATGGAGCATGTATATAAATAAAGAAAAATTTAAAAATAAATAAGTACCCAGGCCTGCTAGCACACACATTTTATCCCAGCACTCAGGAGACAGAGGTAGGCCAATTTATGATTTCAAGGCCAGCTTAGTCTACATAGCAGGTTCCAGGCAAGCAAAGGCTAAATATTAAGACCCTGTCTCAACTACAAATAAACCAACCAACCAACCAAATAAATAAATGGGCATGCCCTCCATATGCACATGCATGGGCAAGTGTACCCACACATGTATCCATGCACATCACATACACCTAAGATCATTATATATGTAAAAGATTGTATACCATGCTAGTAAAAACCATGTAAATTAAATGATCACTATATGACCTTAGGCAAGGAATTAACAGAAGCCACCACAATCTTTTAGTCATCTTACCTTGGACACATAGTAGCGATCGACTCCAGAGATACGTCTATCGCGTTCCATCAAATACCATTGGTACTGAACTCGAGCAACTCTCTTTTCCTTTAAATAAAGGACAATGCAGCTTGTAAATATAAGTGACCCAGTAAAAAGATATATCCCACAATTTCTCTTAAATGACATACTAGAGGCTGAAGAGATGGTTCAGTGGTTAAGAGCACCTGCCCGCTACTCCTGGGTGCTCAACTGGCTTTCCAGCACCAATTCCATTGTTTTATTTGGGGGGGGGGGGGCAGGTTATAACTTCAAGTCCAGGAGAGATTAAGTACCCTCTTTTACTCTTCATGGGTGCACATAGACAGCAGCAGACACATAGATAATAAATCTTGACAAAAAGAAATGATTCGCTAGAAACAGAGAATCATTGTTAAAACAAAAGCTAAGTGACTAATACAAAGCCAAAATCTTCTAAATAAAACCAAACTATCGCAACTGACTTCTCAGACGTCCTCTTCCTTTTTTTGTGTGTTGGGGGCAGGGGACAAACACCACTGATTTTTTTCCTTTGTCCTCTCCATCCCTCTCTCAAATTTTTTTTTTTTTTTTTTTTTTTTTTTTTTTTTTTTGAGACAGGGCTTCGCTGTAGTTCATTCAGGCTTTCCCGGACTTGACTGCTCTTTGCTCCTGCAGAGGACTCGATTCGTGGCACCTAACCTCCTTTAACTACAGTACCAAGAGACCCGGGGACCTCTCTTGATCTCCGCCGGCACCTGCACTCAAATGCACAAAGTACATCCACCAAATCAATTAAACAGTGTCCACAAAGAGATGAAGGATGCGAAGGGGCGGGGACTCGACTAACACCTTTCTCCTCTGCCTAGGAATTAGGGCCCAACTCTTGTAATCTACCTTGCTAACTGCCGAATAGCTATTTTGCCTTTTGGGCCGCTCCTCCTCAGCTCCAAACTAGCTACGCTTTACTTAAGTAAAAGGTGGAATTCCCAAGTCTCCGCTTTCAGGCAACATTACGAGGAGGGCCCCCTTAGCTGGCTTCTTCTTCACAGAGCACATCCAAACGGCCACCGTACGCCACCGTACCCTACTGTAAATGGCCACCGTACGCCACCGTCCCTAGAGGAACTCTATAGTCCGCAAAGCCCACCCGCGGCTGAGTCGACACCGCCTTACCTTGCCCCCGTTGGAAAATTTCTGGATGTACGCAGTGGACACCCCGGGGATGACCAAGCACACCCCCATAATGGCGAGGCCAGGGAGAATCTCGAACCACATCTCCGCACCGTTACTCACACTCCAACCCGTCACCGGCTCCTCAGAGGTGACCCGGCTTTCGCTCTCTTCCGGCAGCACGCAGAAGGGGCGGGGCCTCGTACGGCTCAAGAGGAAGCGACGGCGGCCGCGGAGACCCAAAAGTGGCTGGCGTTCGCGGTCTGGCGTTCGCGGTCTGGCAAACTTTCCCGGGCGGTATTCTTTCTTTTTCCTCCTGTCCGATTCACCGCAGCAGAGACCACCACGGAGTGTGACGACGTAAAGCGGTCCCTTGCGTCGCGGCAGTTTGAGAACTTGGGGATCTCTAATGGCGGAGCCACTTTCTCCAGGGAATTCTACCCGCCAGGTGTGCACGTTCCTCTTCAAAAAGCCTGGGCGGAAAGGTGCGGCGGGTCGCCGAAAGCGTCCGCTCTGTGATGCTGGGTCCGGGGACAGCGGCAGCAGCAGTGATGAAGGCAGCTCTGTGATCCGTCCCGAGAAGAAGCAAGCGATCCACAATCCGATGATCCAGAAGACGCGTAGCAGCGCTAAACCGAAGGCAAACTACGGTGGCTTGAGTAGCGAGGATGAGAATGAACCCGAGGGTCTCGGCGTCGTCTACAAGTCTACCCGTTCGGCAAAACCCGTGGGGCCCGAGGACATGGGGGCGACCGCTGTCTACGAACTGGACACTGAGAAGGATCGAGATGCACAGTCCATCTTTGAGCGGAGCCAGAAGATCCAGGAGGAGCTGAGGGGCAAGGAAGATGACAAGATATATCGGGGAATCAATAATTATCAGAAGTATGTGAAGCCCAAAGATACATCCATGGGCAATGCTTCCTCCGGGATGGTGAGGAAAGGCCCCATCCGAGCTCCTGAGCATCTACGTGCCACCGTGCGCTGGGATTACCAGCCCGACATCTGCAAGGACTACAAGGAGACTGGATTCTGTGGCTTCGGGGACAGCTGCAAATTCCTCCATGACCGTTCAGATTACAAGCACGGGTGGCAGATCGAACGTGAGCTTGATGAGGGTCGCTATGGTGTCTATGAGGACGAAAACTACGAAGTGGGAAGCGATGATGAGGAAATACCATTCAAGTGTTTCATCTGTCGCCAGACCTTCCAAAATCCAGTTGTCACCAAATGTAGGCATTATTTCTGCGAGCGCTGTGCATTGCAGCATTTCCGTACCACCTCACGCTGCTATGTCTGTGAGCAGCAGACCAATGGCGTCTTCAATCCAGCCAAAGAATTGATTGCTAAGCTGGGAAAGCATCGGGCTGAAGCAGAGGGTGGTGCTTCTGATTTCCTAGAAGACCTAGAGGAGAGTCCAGTTTCCAGTATTTAGATATTCCATAATTTCCAGTCTCAAAATAAATATTTTGCTGTTTCTTAAAATCTTTTGGAACCTTTCTTTCTTTCTTTATTTCTTTCTTTCTTTTTTTTTAAAGGGAAGAGGCAGAGAAGGTAGGCGGTGGAGTAGAGCCCCAGAGGAAAAGCTTCAAGATAGGTATTATCTGGAATTTTAGCCTTGAAATAAATATTCCACCAGGCAGTGGTGGTGTATGACTTTAATCCCAGCACTTGGCGGGCAGAGGCAGGCAGATTTCTGAGTTCAAGGCCAGCCTGGTCTACAGACTGAGTTCCAGGACAGCTAGAGCTACACAGAGAAACCCTGTCTCGAAAAACCAAAAACAAAAAAGAAAAAAAAAAAAAGAAAGAAATATTCCACTGGTAAGTATATTCAGAGCCCTATAGCATGAGTTATGTGGATGAAAGAAGTTCATGAAAAAAGCTAGGTGAGGGAACCAAAGTTGGGATGACATCAAGAACTGAACCTATTTATTATATTAGATTTTAATAGTTTAGAAATTACTTTAATGCTTTATCTGTTGGTACAAGTGCTGCTTTAAAATGCACATTTGGAGGGCTTGAGTTGATCCTTGGTCTCTTTGAGAGTGTTTCTTGCAGCCTTTGGGCAATTGCCCATGCTCTCTTTGAAGCACCCCCGTTTCCACAGGTGATGGAAATGCTCTCTATTGAGCTGTCCAATATGGTAAATACTATTCTCGTGTGCCTGTCAAGTGCTTGAAATGTGCAGATGGCCACTGAATTGGATGTTGTACTTAACTTGGAGATGGCAAAAAAACCTAATGCTTTATAATCTATAATCTGAAACTCTCCCTGTCCTCATAGACTCCAAAAAATTAGTGTACCTGTAGTCACAATTTTTTGGGAACTAGCTTAGTGCTTGGTATATGCTAAGAGAAACTGATAAGAAGAAAACATTTTAAGACGGGAAATTTAAACCAAATCCCACACTGAAGAATTTTAAGTTGTATTCTGCAGGTAATGGGGGGATGAAAGTGACAAATACATTTGGGTAACATTCCTGAGATGCAGGGAGGACAGGCCAGATGACCAGTCAGTATTTTTAATAATAAAACTTGGATTGGATTGATATTAGAAAACAGATGAAAGGGGCTAGAGAGATGGCTCAGCGGTTAAGAGCACTGACTGCTCCTCCAAAGGTCCTGAGTTCAAATCCCAGTAACCACATGGTGGCTCACAACCATCTGTAATGAGATCTGATACCCTCTTCTGGTGTGTCTGAAGACAGCTACAGTGTACTTACATATAATAGTAAATAAATAAGTCTCAAAAAAAAAAAAAGAAAACAGATGAAAGTATAAGTTGAATTAAAGGGGGCTTTGGTCATATTCATTAATTCATTTAAAGTTATTCTTTGACCAGACTTTCTTTAAGCACTGTGTTTGGAATATGGCCTAACATCAATGAGTAAAACAGACACAGGCCCCAACTTCCTAGAGCTGCATAGAGAGTAGCAAACATGGTGAGTGTAGTGGCTATTCCTGGTTGTCAACTTGACTATATCTGAAATGAACTACAATCCAGAATTAGAAGGCTCACCTGGCCCTAATCTGGAGGCTGAGAGATACAAGTTACCGACCTGAATCTTGGCATGGAGATCTTGAGGTATAATGGCTATGAATCTCAGAGGATTAAGATAGGAAGATCTATGAGTTCAAGATCA
>NC_045030.1:42314250-42317757 GCF_008632895.1 Mastomys coucha
CATGAAATCATCTTAAGATTTATTTGTGTGTGTGTGTGTGTGCTCATGTGCTTGAGTATATATGTGCATCATGCGTGTATACTGCCTTTGAGAGCCAGAAGAGGGCATTAGATCACCTGAAACTGGGATTAGAGGCAATAATGGGTTCATATGTGATCCCCTGTATGAATAGCAAGGGCTCTTAACTACTGAATCATCTCAGGAACCCCATGAGCTCACATGATAGACTAGAATAGATTCTTTAGTAAAGAGTACATGTAACTGAGATATATGAGCACTTTACTAGAAAAAGGGCTTGAGGATGCTTAGAAAAATAACATTTAAGAGATGAACAGAAGAAACAGTTAAATAAGAAAGAAGAGAGTATATTGTAGAGCAAAAAAAAAAAAGAAAGAAAGAAAAAGAAAAAAAAAAAGAAAAAAGAAAACACTCATGCAAACCAAAGGAGGAAGAGATAAACACATCATGGCCAAGGAGATAAATCAGTGGGTAAGGGTGCTTGCTGTGAAAGCATGAGGACCAGAGTTCAAATCCCAAGCTCCCAGCTATAAAAGCTGGCCATGATTGCACATCCTTCAGCTTTGTTGGAACAGAAACAGAAAACCTAGGAAGAATAAAGCACTGGGAGATCTTGGTGGCTATGAGTATCTGCAGTTTAAGCCCAATGGCCTGATTTCAATCACTGGAACTCGTGTTAAAAACAAAACAAAACAAAACAAATAAACAAACAAACAAAAAAACAGTGGGACCAGGAGCAATCCACATTAATGTTAAAGGACTTAAAAAAAGACTGGAACTTGTCTAATATACAAAACCTTTGACCTACACATTTCCCCTTATTTCTGATGCCTGCTATTCTGCCTTGTAAGTTAACTCCTGTGGACCACAGCGATATTTACTGAGCACCTGAGATTACTTGGTGGGCTTGGTTTGACTAAATACGTCTCTTCTGATGCTTTACAAACTGAGAAACTCCTTTTATGCACCTTCTACCTCAGGTATACCTATATAATGGGGAAAAGGAGAGAATATATTTTAATATGTATGCTGGACTACAAAGAAAAAAATACCTATGCCTGTCTTCATTCCATAGGAATAGCATAGCCAACTCAATGGCCACAAGCACTATCACCCTTCATCATGGGGATACAAATTTTAAGGAACGAAGTAGACAGGTTGATGAAGACCTAGAGGTACCAAAAGTCTCCAATTCTGAATGAGAACAACAGTTAGATCTCTTGCAGAAGTGGTCCCACAATATCAGAGACTTAGACTTATTTCTTAGGAGACAAGGATGGTGCAAGGGTTCGGGAGAAGCTCCTTGTTTCTATGCTAATTGAGCAAGAGTAATTGAAAAAAAAAAAACCTTGTCATATTTGGGGAACACCTCAGAAAGATACCAGTACAAAAAGACATGAATCAGATAATCGGTACCATTTCTCTTGGTCCCCTAGCTAACTGCTCTGCTATCAACACCAGCTGGTCCTTTAATTCTCATTGTCATTGGATTAATGTTGGGATCCTTTATCTTAAATTTTTTTTTTTTAGATTTTTTTTTTTAAGATTTATTTATTTATTACATGTAAGAACACTGTAGCTGTCTTCAAACACACCAGAAGAGGGTGTCAGATCTCATTACGGGTGGTTGTGAGCCACCATGTGGTTGCTGGGATTTGAACTCATGACCTTTCGAAGAGCAGTCGGTGCTCTTCCCCGCTGAGCCATCTCACCAGCCCCGATCCTTTATCTTAAATCCCGCTGCCAATGATGTACAACAAAGTAATAATTGAGTCAAGTTAATGGGTTTAGTACCTACCACACCTCTCTAGGTTGAGTCCATGATTTGACACATTCACTAAGACCAGTGGAGAATGTAATAGGCCCCTAGGCCTTAGCACAACTTCTTTCAGACTATAAAACTCAGCAGGTAGATAGAACTACCTGCCAAAATAAAAAGAAGACCTAGTTCATCAAAATCTGTAGTTCTGGGAAAGTCTCTAATGGACTGACCTTGGTTTTGGTTTCTGTAGCTTGGCTTCTGACTAACTGCTCTCGTTAACTAAAACCTGCCAGTCCAAGACATGGTTTTTGTATTTAAAAGCTCATCCTGAGAAAGGCTCAGTGCTACACTGGGATCCTGAACACCTAGTGTAGCAGCCTGCCAGAGAATAAAGATTTTCTGTTGCTTTAAATCCATATCTGATCGTCTTCTCTGGGGGGGGGGGGTACCTAAAAACGCCAGTAAAATAAGGAAATACATGTAATAAAAACATGAAAGAAAAACTGAGCCACTTGAGTCAGAAGCAGAGCTCCTGGAGTTTAGGAGTTGAAGGCCAGCTTGGGTAATCCAAAAAGAGTGTTACAAGAAAAACAACAACAACAACAAAACTGCATTCTGACATTTGTGCTACCGATGTGTCAATTGTGGACAAATGCCAGCTCTGACACAGTGTTAAATCTACCTGCTTCAGTTTCAAAGCAAAAACATACCTGCTTCTGCACCTCTGATTGGCATAATGTTTTTTTTTCTACCACTTTAATGAGAGCAGCCCATGTTTCTTATATTATCACCAAGGAGGAAGAGAAGCACTTAGGCAGGTACAGGCAGCAAGTGGGACTGAGGTTACAAAAATTTAGTCCTAAGGAAGCTCAGATCTGAGAAAAAGAGCCATTTAAACCTAACACAGATCCAGTCTCACGTGTATTATGGGGACATTCAGTTTCAATTAGCTTTTACTCTTTACATCATGACTATGAAACTGCCCAGGAAAGGACAGGCAGGAATCTGGATTGTGGAAACAGAGGTTGACAGAATGGTGGTCAGTGTGTCTAACTTGCAGCCCATAAGCTACATGCATCTCAAGAAAGCTACCAACACATTAGTAGATGACATCGTCCCGTTACAATGTCAGCACTTTGCATTTACCCGACCCAGTTGGCCTTGAACTTGCTACGAAGTGGAGGCTGGCCTGAAATATGTGAGCCTCCCACCTTTACCTCTCAAGTTCTGGATTACAGGTGTGTACCACTTTGTCTAGCTTTTGGGAGACTATATCTTTGCACACTTGCATTAGAAGCTACTTTATGGTTATAGCAAGAATGACTTCCGAGCTTGCATGACTCAGTGGCTGCACAATCAGCTCAGTGGTACAGCACTTGCCTAGCAAGTACAAGGCCAAGAACATAGTCCCCAGCCATGCCAGGCCTACTGGCATAAAATTTCTTTCCTCTTTTTTTTTTTTTTTTGAGACAGGGTTTCTCTGTATATCCCTGGCTGTCCTGGAACTCACTCTGTAGACCAGGCTGGCCTCGAACTCAGAAATCTGCCTGCCCCTGCCTCCCAAGTGCTGGGATTAAAGGTGTGCGCCACCACCGCCTGGCTAAAATTTCTTATAAGAGATTGCAAGAGCTGTTGAATGTAGTACCCCACAAATGTAATCCCAGCACTCTGGAACTGGAAACAGGAAGAACAGGAGTTCAAGTCCAGTCTAAGTAATACAAGACACT
>NC_045030.1:42317945-42320667 GCF_008632895.1 Mastomys coucha
AAAAAAAAAAAAGCCCAATAAAATTGGCTTGTAGGTAAGATTGTGGGGGAATTTTGCAAACTTAAGTGTTTGAAGTGAGAGAACCCAGCGCACCACCATCCCTAGGCATGCGGTGTAAGAAAGCATACTGAGAAAGCTATGGGGAGCCAGCCAGGAAACAGCACTCCCTCATGGTTTCTGCTTCAGTCCCTCAATAAACTATGACTCAGGACATGTATGTCAAGCCAACCAGTTCCTCCGCAACTTGCTTTCGGTCGTGACCTTTATCACAGCAATAGAAATCAACTAAGAAAACTTCTTAACCAATATAGACTCATGAATCCTAAAAAAAAAAAAAATCTGCTAGGATACTGGCAGATTTCTTCTCAAATAATACATTTGGCCTCATTCTATATGAAGGACTTTGATAATGTTAGGCCTCTAAGTGAATAGAAAGTCTTCAATCTCTTGGGTCAGGCTATTTGGCCATGTTGGGAGGGTCTGTGTCTGTCAGCAGTTAAAAATATGGTAGGATAAAAAAGAGATTAAATTGGATGGGTAAGGAGGTGGGAGGGAAATGGGAGGGATTAAAGGAGGGGGAAGAATATGGAGAAGATTTATTGTATGAAAGGTTTTTTTTTTTTTTTAGATAAAAGTTGTTTTGTTAAGAAAAAAATGTGATAGGAGGGGCTGGGATTGTGGCTTGGTGGTTAAAAGCACTGGGTGCTCCTGTATGAGAGCAGGGTTTGATTCCCAGCACAGACATGATGGCTCACAACTATCTTTAACTCCAGTTCCAGGGCATCTGATGCCCTCTTCTGGCCTCCTCTGATACCGGGCATGCAAGTGGTGCACAGTCATACATGCAGTCAGAGCACTCATGCACTTAAAAATAAAACAAGTAAGTGACATTACAAAATGTTTTAAAAAATTGAAAAAAGTTACTGGAGCTTGTGGGAGTAAGGAGTCTATTGACCAAAATAAATACAGGACAAAAAAGCAATGGTCAGGTCAGGCAACTAATAAAGAAAGGAGGATAGCGAAGAAACTGCAGAAAGTGTGTTTGAAAGAAAACAAAACAAATGTATCAAGAATGTTTTTTTTCAAAGTGCCCCACTTCTCTGCCTGCATCATGGCTGTCAAGTTCAAAGATCAAACCCAAGGCTAGCACCAGGTTCTCCTTGTCTTGTGTTTTTAGAACATAGATTATATGAGCTGAAGAGATGGCTCAACAGGTAATGGCACTTGATGCTAAGCCCGAGAACTTGAGTTCTATCCCCAGGACCCACTTGGTGGACAGAATCAGTTCCCACAAATTGTCTTCTGACTTCCACACAGCCTCTGTTGCTTGTGCACACTCACACACATGCCCACACAATAAGAAAAAAATGCAAGTATGAGGTCCTGAGTATACCCCCATTATTACTACCACAACATACCATCTATCTCAAACTGGGCCAAGTCACTTGGTGGAAAGAGAATTAACTCCTGCTACCTTAGTACATGCACACACAAATACACAGGCTGAAGTGGTTAGCCCCAAAACTAAAGAAAATTTCCCTGCAGAGAATGGAGAAACTAAAATCAATGTGAATCCAACTTCTGATGGAAAAGAGAAGGAAGCTATGTTTGATTAGCCACTTGCCATGTCTGTCAGTGGTCCCTGTTTCCCTTATTGTCCAATATCCAGAGGGCTATTTTAATTACTTATTATGTGACAGAGCATGACAGTGTAGAAGATCCTCTGTCTTATATTCTTCTTCTTCTTTTTTATTTTAGAATTATTTATTTTATGTCTAAGAGTACACTGTAGCTGTCTTCAGACGCACCAGAAGAGGGCATTAGATCCCTTTACAGATGGTTGTGAGCCACCACGTGGTTGCTGGGACTTGAACCCCTTTACAGATGGTTGTGAGCCACCACGTGGTTGCTGGGAATTGAACTCAGAACCTATTGGAAGAGCAGTCAGTGCTCTGAACCTCTGAGCCATCTCTCCAGCCCGTCTTGTATTCTTGCTGAGGCCACTTTAGGTTTGACTAGAATTTGATCTTCTTGATGGGAAGCACTGTGGAAAATTACCCAACTCGATTCTGGAGACCCGAGGTCAAGCTTCCCCAGCTTGCTTAGCTTCTGTTAAACTGCCCACTTGTGCCCACCCCTGCTCCAGCTAACTAATTTTTTTAAAGCTTCTGTTAAACTTCCTGCTTACCCCCTCCAGCTAACTGCTTGTCTTAGCTTCTTTTAAACTTCCTGCTTACCCCCTCCAGCTAACTGCTTGTCTTAGCTTCTGTTAAACTGCCTGCTCTAGAGAACTGCTTATTTTAGTTTCTGTTAAACTGCTTGCTTGTGCAGAACCCCACGTCCTGTCCCCTCCACCTAACTGCTTGTCTTACCTTCTGTTAAACTGCCTGCTCTAGATTACTGCTTATTTTAGTTTCTGTTAAAATTTTTCCTTGTGCAGAATTCCACTTCCGGCCCCCTCCAGCTAACTGCTTATTTTAGTTTCTGTTAAACTGCTTGCTTCTGATACACCTCCCCCTAAAGCTCCTGAGCAAGATAGCAAGATACGGTTTTTGCCTCCAAAAAACCCTTACCCTAAACACTAAACATTTCACTTCAGTCTTAAATATCTGAGTGTATCTGAGCGTGATGGAATGAAGGCTTTCAACCAGCTATAAACTATGTATGAGTAGTCATCTCTGGCTCCCAGTAACAGTAAATGCATTTTTTTTTTTTTTTTTTT
>NC_045030.1:42320677-42322554 GCF_008632895.1 Mastomys coucha
TTTTAGAAACAATTTTTAAAAGGAAGGAATCTCAACTAGCCCCATGTTTAAATGTAAATGATGTTACTTTTTAATAAAAAATTTATGTCTATATGTGTGTGTCTACGTGAATGAATGCCACATGTATTTGGTTGCCCTTGGGGGCCAAAAGAGGGTCTGGGATCCTCTGGAGCTGGAGTTATATAGTTGGTTGTGAGCTGCCTGGCATGAGTGTTGGGAACCAAATTCAGGTTCTCTGCAAAAGCCCCATGTGCTCTTAATTACTGAGCCATTGCTTCAACACCCCACCCCAACTCCCCCATATACTTATATACGTGTGTGTGTGTATACATTAAATATCAATATGTAGCCATGACTGGGCTGGTATTGGTTGTATAGACCAGGCTAGCCTCAAACTCATAGAAAGATAAGTCTGCCTCTGCCCCCTGAGTACTGGGATCAAGGTGTGCGCAACCATGATTAGCTCATAAATGCTTTCTTAAAAATGCAAGATTATCCCACTTTCTTTCTTTTGAGATAGGGTCTCACTGTATAGCCCTGGTTGACCTGGCACTCACTCAGTAGAGAAAGGTGGACTTAAACTCACAGAGATCTGCCTGCCTTTGACTCTCTTTTACTAGGATTAAAAGTACATGCCATCATGTCTGGCTTTTTTTTTCCAACTATGATATTAAATCACAGGATACTATGACTGTCTTGGGTGTTGCCTTAACACTCCATGAAGGGCAGTTAGTTTTATATCCTAGAATGCAAAGTGTGATGAGCAAGTGTTATTGACATGAGCATAGCCATATCAAAGACGCCAATGCTTCGGAACCATGGGATTGCCTTCCCTAGTCTAAGTATGACGTTTACAAACATTGACCTTTTGCTAAAACCCCTGTGTCCTATATGACTGCAGCCGAAGATGTCTCTCCTACAGAGATCCTCTACTGAGATTAGTTAACCTGCTTCCTCCTTGGTGCTGTACACAATAAAGAAGCTTTAGTTCCCTTAATACTGCTGGTGCATCTCCATCAAAGCACACAGCCTACCCCATGTCAGCCTCTTTTCATCTTTTCTTCATTTCTGTTGCTCCAGTCCAGGACAATCTGAAAGCCATTCAGCTCTCCAAAACAAAGCATACCTAGTGGCAATTTGGAGTCTATGTCACATAGCTAATTTGTTTTGTATACTTTAAATTACTTTTAATCCAGCTTTCTAATAATTTTAATAACGTTCTACGAAAGATGAAAATGTCCAGCAGGTACTATAATGTTTAAAAACTAGTTCCATTGCAAACAGAGTTTCAAACTAAGTTACTGTGTTGAAAGAGAAAAACTTAGGAGTCAGCAGGACCTTATTCTTAGGTTAAAGATTGTTAAGCAAGCAATGTCTAGACATTGACCCTAGGGCTAGTCCCTTTAGCAGTTGAGTCTTTTTTTTGTTTATAGATCTATTTATTATATGTAAGTGCACTGTAGCTATCTTCAGATGCACCAGAAGAGGGCGTCAGATCTCATTACAGATGGCTGTGAGCCACCATGTGGTTGCTGGGATTTGAACTCAGGACCTTCAGTAGAGCAGTCAGCACTCTTAACCACTGAGCCATCTCTCCAGCCCAGCAGTTGAGTCTTGACAGCAGTCTAAAGAGAAGACTGATCTCGGAGCCAAGTGGCTCATTTCCCCTTATTGTATAATTCTTATCCTTAAATATTAATCAGATGCTCATTCTGCTTTTGTAATCTCCCTTATGCATTGGCTTGTTCAGAAAAAAAATCAAACAAAAACAAAACCCCTCTCAAACGTGATAATGCCTCAAAAAAACAAAGCAAAACCAAACCAAAACCAAACCCTAAAACTAAAAGAGAGAGAGAGAGAGAGAGAGAGAGAGAGAG
>NC_045030.1:42322564-42326878 GCF_008632895.1 Mastomys coucha
GAGTTCAGACAGTTGTGATGTATGCCTTAAAAACCCCCAGCCCCTGCCTTCCCTCTTTGCAGCTGCTCTTAGGTTGGCAAGGGAAGCTATTGCTGAAATGTTCATATAAACAACATAAACTTGTATTTTACCGTTTATGTTTAAACGTTGTTTTGGCCTGGGACTCCACAACAGTAGTGAATATGCTATAACATTGTGAATCATTTGGTGTCAAATAAAAAGCTAGCAGTATTAGAACACAGTCCTATATGAGCTTCTCTACAGGAAAATTTGCCACCAAGGTTGAAGCTGGAATATAATTGGTATAACATTTTAGAAAGAAATACAATACATGGTTCTTTGGACTTTTGGTATGCGTTTTAAATATTGTGCATGAATTGAAATGTAATAATAATAATAATAATAACCAACCAAACATCATCATCATCATCATCATCATTGCCATCGTCATCATCATAATACAGCCAAACAGCCAAACAAAATCCCTGGAAGATGGGCATAGTTGCACTAACTTCTAATTGTAGCTCTCGGGAAGTTGAGTCAGGAGATCATAAGTTTAAGGCCAATCTGGGTTACATAGGGATTTCTAGGACCCCATGGGCTAAGATCTTGTATCATAGTAAATAGTAAACAAACAGAACGAAAAAGAAGAGCACTAAAAAATGACTGCTGATGACAGGGGCCCATTCCAGGCCAACTGAGACCAGGGCAAAGAAAAGCAAGAGTGAAGGGGGTCAGAGAAGAAAAGGCATAAATGACATAGGTGGTGTGCCTGACAATGACTTCAGAAGCACCCCATCTTTGATAAGGCTCCAGAGCAAGGATGGTATTAGGGAGCCCTGGGAAACATGGGCATACTTCTCAGCATTAATTAATGTCCTCTGACACAGACTCTACTGTGACCTTCTGATTCTTAAAGCAAGCCTGGTATATGATGAGAACGATGATTCTTTTACTATATTGAACAATCAGTGTCCATAAAAGAAGCTGTACATTATGAAATTATATTTTTGGAGAAGCTGCTTTTAAAAAAAGAACCTTTTGATTCTTTGAGAATTTCACATCATGCACCCCAATCCCACCCATCTCCTCTTCCCTTCGTATCTGTCCTCTGCCTTTGAAACCTCCCCCGGAAAACAAAACAAAACAACCCACAAACAAAACACAACAACTAGTTGTGGAAGCTGTAGTGTGTCACAGTGTGTGTTACACTAATACCCCTTTGTCCACACATCTTTACTAGCAAATGTCACTGTAAGGTCTAGTTCAAGCCTCTGGCTGCTGCTGCACCATCAATATTGGATCCTCATGGGGACACTTCTCGAATATCCTGTTGTTGCCTTGTGTCATGGAGACCTTGTGGCTTTGGATCTACAGGACCAGCCTCTTCATGTATTCCAACAGTTGATAGACGGGATAGATGTTGGGGTGGGTCAACTGAAAGCCCTGGCCCTGGATCTGGTTGGTAGGTGAGTTTGTCAGCCTGACAGCTCTCCTGCATCCATGCAATTTGCCCTGACAAGGGGCAGGGACAACTTTTGGGTTCTCGTTCCCTTGGGATTGGCTCTCCCTTGCCCACGTCACAAGTTTTAGCATGCTGCTGCCAAGGTGACGTGAAAGGCCACTCTCTGGAGTGCTGGGTCAGCTCTCCACCCTCATATCCTCAGGGCTAGCTTTCCCACTTGCCTAGGCATAGAAACTGCTTTCTTAATGGTAACTCTTTTAGGGAACTCCTGAACCCCCCTGTATTCAGTTAAGTTGTCGAACAAGCTTACAGCCTTGTCTCTCCCCTGCCATGTTTGCTTTTGCCCACACCTTTGAGACACTTCCCTCTAGCCTAGGTTGAAAAGGACCTTGAACTCTTAGTTTTCCTGCTTCTGCTTCCAAAATGATGCAATTAGATGCATAAGTCACAATGTCAGACAGTTTTTTTTTTCTTTAAAGATAGGGTCTCATATATCCTGGATGGCCTAGAACTGGCTTTTGTAGCATATGATGACATTGAACTTTTGGTTCTTTTGTTTCCACCTCCTGAGTTCTGGGTATTGCTTGTGTGTACAACCATATCGAGTTTATGCTGGGGACTGAACCTAGGGTTTTATGCACACTGGGCACTCTACCAACTGAGCTATATGCCTGACTCCATCACCTTTGAGAGAGGGTCTCTCTTTCTCTCTCCCTCTCAACATTTGGAATTTTGGGGATGTTGCATACGGCATAATGTGCCCCGTGATGTACATGATATGGAGTGGAACAACCTCTTATTGGAAAATCCCATCTTCAGACTGCAGGAAATAGACAAGAGGATCAAGCTGAAGATTAATTTTTCAAGACAGTCTCACTGTGTAGCCCTGCCTGTCTTGGAACTCACTATATATAGGGCAGACTGGCCTTGAACTCACAGAACCCTGCCTGTCCCTGTCTCCTGATTGTTGGGATTAAAGGTGTACACACTGTGCCTGACTTTAGTTTGTTTTTTTTTAAACAGTTTTTTGTGTATGTTTGTGTGCATGCACACATGCTACAGCAAATGTGTGGAGGCAAGGGAACAGCTTGCAGGAGCAGGCTCTCTCAACTAGCTGTGTCTTAGGAATTAACTCAAGTAGTCAGGGTTACTGGCAAGTCCTTTAGCCAATGAGACATTATGTCGATCCCAGGCTGGATGTTAAACAAGGCTTTCTTGAGGATGGCTGAGAGTCATTCATCCTCCAAAACTTGTTGAACTAAAAAAGCATAAAAAAGGTTTGACACGTGGGGCCCACAGCTTCTGCCCCAACTAGCTGTAACAAGACAGTAACCGAGCTCCTTAACATGACTTTCATACTTCAGACTATGGAGTTTGGGAACATATTATATGTGTGTATGTGTGTATTATTTTTTAAAATTTGATTTGTGTGTGTGTGTGAGGGGGGGAGAGGGAGAGAGGGAGAGAGAAAGAGAGAGAGAGAGAGAGAGAGAGAGAGAGAGAGAGAGAGAGAGAGAGAGAGAGACAGACAGACAGACAGACAGACAGACAGACAGACAGACAGGCAATGCATGTGCTTCCTGGTCAAAGGAGGCCAGAAGAGGGTATGGGCCTCACTGGAGCTGGAATTACAGGTGTTTGTGGGCTGTCAGAAGTAGGGAATTGAACTCAGATCCTCTGCAAGAGTAACAAGTACTTGTAACCTCTGAGCCTTCACTCTAGCCTCAGCTTTGGAATAGCTAAGCTATCTAAACAAACTGGGCCAAAATTCACTAAAAACCACCACCAGATCTGCAGTTTCTTCCCAAAATTGCATACAACATACACTATGGAGAAAAACCTAACACACCACACAGTGTTACAGTACAGATATGGCGATAAATCTGGGAACCTTAGACAGGAGTACTGGCTGCTGTGTATTCCTAATCCAGTCTAGGATATGTGGTAAATACATGGAAAGCTAGGGCTACAATAAGGAGCCTGTCTCAAACAAAACAGAGGGGAAAAAAGCCCAAAATATAACCAGAAAAAGTCTTTGACACTAGGAATGTCTGGGGAAAATATTCAGAGTTCAAATTATGCCTTGTCTTCAAGGTATGTAGTTAGGCCATTCACTTTATTGTTATCTTTTATTCTAGATGTGTGCATGTGTGGGAGCATGTATGTGCACAACAATGCAGAGGCCCTTAGAGGTCAAAAGCAACAGATTTTCTGGAGAGTTGCAAGGGGCCATGAACCACGTGACCTTAGTTTTGCGAACCAGAGTTCTCTGCAACAGCAATATAACTTGCTCATAAGTACTAAGCCATTTCTCTAGTCCTGACTTTTTTTTTTTAAATGATTGTATGTGTTCTGAGTGAATACTGTGAAGGTCAGAGGACAACTTTCTTGGAGTTTTCTCTCTCCTTTAATCCTGGAATTGAACTCAGGGTTTCATGCTTTTTCGGCAAAGCATTCATATTCTCTGAGCCTCTTGCCCCAGCTCCAAGGTTGTTCTTTGTTCCAATTTTAGAAAAATTTCCAATTTGTAAATGTTTTACCAACAACCATGCTATATTTGGCAGTGTCTTAAGATGACATAGCTAGGGCTGGTGAGATGGCTCAGCGAGTAAGAGCACTGATTGCTCTTCCAAAGATCCTGAGTTCAGATCCCAGCAACCACATGGTGGCTCACAACCTGTAATGAGATCTAATGCCCTCTTCTGGTGCGTCTGAAGACAGCTACAGTGTACTTATAAATAAATAATAAATAAATTAAAAAAAATACTTATTAAAAAAAGATGACATAGCTATTTTAGAAAAATTAAAATCTAGGGTTAGGACTTTTCTTTCTTTTTTTTTTTTTTTAA
>NC_045030.1:42326973-42328038 GCF_008632895.1 Mastomys coucha
TGGGATTTGAACTCAGGACCTTTGGAAGAGCAGTCAGTGCTCCTAACCACTGAGCCATCTCTCCAGCCTCGGGTTAGGATTTTTCATACTACCTTTCTACAGGCTAAAAACAGGACAGTCAGACACTTTGACTTTTGAGAGACCTCCATCAGAAGTAAACATGTATTTAATTGCTTGGATAAACTGTCCTTTCATCTCAATGCTACAACATACATTTGTTCAATTTCCTGTGTTTTCATTTAAAAAAATGCATATATGGATGTTTTGCCTGTGCGTATGTACCATATGCACAGGGAAACAGGAAGAGTGCAGATCTCCTGCAACTGGAGTTAAAGGTCATTGGAAGCCACCCTGTGGGTTCTGGGAATTGAATCTGGACCTCTTGACTGCTGAGTTCTTTCTCCAAACCTGTTTTAAAAAGGATTATTGGACTCATGAAGTTAAGTCCCAGGAAACTAATTTGTAAGGTAGAATGGGTACTGAACTCAGTTCCACCCAGAAGTATTCTCTAAGCAGCAAGACTGCTACCCACAGTTAAATTTTATTTAATCTTACTCAGTAAACAGGAGGAGCAGGTTGGCTCCTTCCCCCCACCCCCATTAGTAGCTTACAACTCTTTTGGGGAGATCGCCATTTGATGTTTACTCAATTTTCTTTATCACCCCCCATGCCAATTTTAATATTCACTTTGCAAATATCGGACAGAGAATGAAATGTGAAGCTAACAATCCATTTCGGACTCCTCCCAAAATTTATTAAATTTCACAAACATGGGGTCGGTAGTCAAATAACAAGGAGAAAACTGTGAAACATCTTTGTTGCCCTTTTTAGAATGGGTGCTTGGGCACTGTATCTTCTGGCTCACTGTGCTCAGAGGACTTGGTTTCTGCTTCAATACTTGTTGGTATTCCAAGTTCCTGTCTGAGGGGAATAAAACAACAAGTGTTCAAGATTTTGTAATAGGTAAAATGAAATACAGTCAACTGGTGGTGACCCTCCTGCCTCTGTGCTAGGATCTTAAAAGCTGGGGACACTAAGCTTAGCAAAAGATGACCGGGCCCACCA
>NC_045030.1:42328049-42330095 GCF_008632895.1 Mastomys coucha
AGCAAAAGGTTTACCGTACAAAGATGTTGGGGTACTGAGTACGTTGGAAGACTTGGTCCAGCTCTTGAAGTTTCAACTCGCTGAAGGCATGGCAGATCATGTGGATATCAGGATCATCTTGTAAATGCTGGGTCTTTGCTGTGGCTTGTTGGGTTGCCTGATCCTGGTTTCCGTTGCCTTTGTTTTTGTCTTCCTTCTTGATTTCAGGAGCTCCTGCAACCAGAAAAGCAAAAACTACTGCCTTCTCCTGCTGCTCTTCCCAAATCAGATTTAGGCCAACTTTGGTCACCACAATCACCTCCTCCCCCAACATTTATCATAGGTGGCTTCACTTGTGAAAAGGATAAAGACACATGAAGATGCCAAGAGGCAGATAGAAAAACCTAAAGGCTGCCACCAAGGCATAGTAGCACCTGCGGCGTCTCTACTCTCCTATCCACATGTGTAGGTCATGTACCTGTTTTTCTTTTTTTGGGGGGGGGTAGGTATACCCTCCGAATTCCCCCAGAGGTTTCTCTGGGAACACATGTCCGCCAATTTCTCTACTGTAGCCCAAGTACCAACCTTTAGCTTTATCCGAAGAAGGGTCAGTTCTGAGGCTCTGGTAGCTGGTGTTCTGGTGTTCGAACTTGCGGGGAGGATCCATTTTTAAAGGTGGCTTTGAATCTTTAGGAGCTTGGAGCTCGCTCACCTGGTCTGCTCTGCAAGATGGCAGCTAGACCCTCCTCCCGCTGCGCCGCCGCCAACTGTTCTGCTCCAGGCTTTGAGAGGCCAGTTTAAGGGGACTGTACCTATTATGACGTGCACAGGGCTGATGACGGGACAACTGTGACATGCATGACGGTGGGGATTGGATAACTTGCAGGCATGCACTGCACTGGATTGGACAGGCTAGGACAGGCATAAGGTTTGTGATTGGATGGGCAGTGATGATTTGGAGCTGCAGATTGTACTGCCTAGGGGATCCTGGCCATGAGGCTTGGACGGCTGTGACAGGCAGAGCTTGGACAAATTGCAGGCATGTGATTGGTCAGGCTGGGACAGGAATACGGTTTGTGATTGGATAGGCTGTGATGCATTTGCAGATGCATATTGGAATGTCCAGGGGCTCCCTCCCGTCCCTGAGGATTGGATAGCTGAGACAGGGGCACATAAGGTTTGTGATTGGATGGGCTGTGATGCATTTGATGCTGCAGTTTGGACTGTCTAGGGGGTCTTCTGTCCCTAGGGTTTGGATGGGCGGGGAGGCACATTCACACAATCCTCAGGGTTGGAGGGCTAAAATGTGCATATGTGTGATGCTGGGGATTGGGCAGATTGCAAAGGGCATGATATTGTGAGATCGAGTGACACGCTTCCGGGTGTGGCTGTTGGGAGGGAAAACCTGTGTCTTGTGGGGGGAGGGGCAGAAGAGCGAGACTAAGGGTGAAATCTCGCGAGAGCCTCTGAGCTCGCGGAGAAAAGCCCTCCCTTCAAGGTGCGCACGTGCAGTTACAGTGCGCATGCGCACTTACAGTGCGCAAGCGCATTTATGGTGTGATTTCTTTCTTGCCTCGAGCTACACAGAACTGGAAGACCTAGTTTCTCAAAGCTCAGGTACTTTGGAAGGAAGAATTTGCCCCAGGGTTCTGGCCCATTTTCTCCTAAAGTGTCTAAGTTGTAAATAAGAGGAAACAATCAGGCAGCAGTTTACTAGCTAAGAGTTTGCCCAACCACTTATGAGAAGCTGAGGGCACTAAGGAAGGCAAAGTGTCCAGGAAAAAACTACACCCTGACAAGCAGTTCAAAGCACTTAGCTGGGGCATTTTGACCCTGAGTTTCTAGAACAGGGTTGGGTACTTCTCCAGGAGACTTTTCACTGGTAAAACTGACTGAGGGGTCAGTTCCAGGTTAAACCAGAAATGGAGCCAGCTAAGACAAGATGGAGGAAACTTTGCTTTGTCACAGTAATCAGATAAGAAGTGTGCAAGACATATAGAACAGTGATTTGAATCTGGGAAGTTAGCAAACACATCCTCCTCAATGGTCATTCCCTAATTTTTTTTT
>NC_045030.1:42331048-42336995 GCF_008632895.1 Mastomys coucha
TTTGGTTGTTTTTGGGATACAGGGTCTCACACTATCTCCAAAACCACAATCGATCATGCTATTGAATGTGTGATAAAATTGCTCAATACATAAATATTGTCAGAGAAATTATGTGATTGGGGATGGATGCTCTATACAATTTGTTATAGGAACATTTCAACGGGAACTTGCTATCATAACTTTTGTGCCACTGATATGTACACACTTTTCATGAAAGCCAAGATTTGCAACTGTAGTGTTTGTCAGCTGCCTATATGGTGAGAACATGTTCTAGCTAGATCCTGTTAAGAAACCCTACCCACAGCTGCTACTCTGATTTAAGAGGGGCAGGTGGTTTTCTTGCCTTATTTGGGGGTGGTATGTGTTACCAGGATTGGAAGTGAGGAGGGGAGAGCACAGTTGGCTTAAGGGGAGTCTGGAATTCTATTATTTGGAGGTCATGAGCTTTGGAAGTAGGGATGCCCAGCATCTGATCAGTGTTGCAAGCAGTCTCATGGCTGATAGTAAGAGACAGGAGGGTGAACACAATACATGTCTGGTTTTGTCAGGAACTATTTAACATGCTGCAAGAATGAAAACCAAAAGATTCAAGTAAAGTAGTCTGTTTCTGAAACATAGGAACTATATAGTTTAGAAAGACCTCAAGGAATGTGAGGTTTTGCTCTGGGAAGGAGGAGACAATATGGCTTCTGGATCGGAGCTGTGAAACAAGAGAGAAGAACCTGCCTGTGAACTGGATGGGATGGAGTCTAGTGTCCCTTTGAAGCAGCAGGACCCCTGCCAGAGTTGCTGTCAGTGCCCAGTGTGCCACATAAAGGCAAGGCAGGGAAGAGAAGTGGAAACAGCCTAGATATACTTGGGCTGGCTGCTGCTTCTACTCTTGTGAATAACTTCATAGGAAGTTTCTTTAAGGGGACAGGTTTGAAATGAAATTCTCAGCTTCATAAGAATCAGCTCTGTCTGGAAAATTACTGTCTTTCCCTAGGGACTTATCCTGCCTCTCTTGCCCATGGTCAGGGGTGGGTGAGGTACATCTTACCTCTCACACTAGGTCCTGAGATAGACAGCACTGTCATCTCATGGAAGGAGGACTTTGTCATCCTGTTTAAAGGACAGTTTCTCATAGTGCTAACCAGAAGACACATGAATAAACATGTCAAGAATTTACTTCTTTATTGAAAACACAAGTGCTGAGGGGATATGACTGAAACAACAGGTCGTTGGTGGGGGTGGTGAGGGGAGCAGGAAGGGGGCAGAGCCTCTGTATCTGTATTTGGCAAGGGCTAAACTCGAGGCCCCTCCACAATCTTCGGGGAAAGGTGATCTTCTTATCAGGAGGAGGAACATGTTAGAGACTTTACCTTATGAATTATGATACTTCCTATATTGCACTTTTTTCCTTTTTAAACCAATTATACAACAGGATAAAAAGAAATTGGCACGCTGGGTGGTGGTGGTGCACTTGGGAGGCAGAGGCAGGTGGATTTCTGAGTTCGAGGCCAGCCTGGTCTACAAAGTGAGTTCCAGGACAGCCAGGGCTACTCAGAGAAACCCTGTCTCGAAAAAACAAAAACAAAAACAAAAACAAAAAACAAAAAAAAAAAAGAAAGAAAGAAAGAAAGAAGGAAAGAAAGAAATTGGCTTACTTTATAGTAAATAATTGGTGGAGAAAAACTAAAAAATACCCCCTTTTCAGCCAGAAGACCCTTTTTCCTTACTGCTCGAATTTTGTGAGGGGACAGTATCCCCAGCAGTACAAAATAGTCCCTAGGCAAAGGTCCAAATGCCACATGTCCTTTCCCCTTCTCTATCATAGTGCACACTGGGAGACATTAGCGGCAGCATTTTCAGGCAGATGCAGAAGCATGCACCAGGAATTATAATGCTGGGTACCTTTATCTGTGTGGGCTTCACTAGGCACTTTAAAACAGCAAGAGGATCAAGCATTTGGACTCTATGCTTTCTAAATTCCCACCAGTCTCTGTTTAACCAATCAGCTTTATGAGTGCTGGGTCCTGCCTATAAGCACTCAAATTGTCCGTGTAAGGACTGAATTTATATTTAATTTTTAGTATTTCAAATAATTTAGTCATGGAGCCCTGACTACACTAATTTCAATGATTTATGTATAACAACCCCAGTGGGATGTCTCAACAGAGACAATCTACTTAAAGGATACCTGTGTTAAAAGGAGTTGTACAAGATTTTTACTTATTTATATATCTCATTTATCTATATATAACTGATAGAACTATGTGCACATATAACACATATGTACTTTTATAACTTTAACACATAATTTATCCATTGGTTAAGTGTGTGCAATATGTATGCATTTAGGGAGTGAAAGTAGCTTAGTAGTCATCTTTGTTCCTTTAGAGAGTTGTGTTCCATCTTGAAATGAGTCATTTCTGTATGGGATGACTATCTTATTCCCCTCATGCCTTTATCTACAGTGATCACAAACTTCTAAAGTCAAATTCACAGGGCTAGAGATGCTTCAGTAGGAAAGAACACCTGCTGTTCGTACGAAAGTGTTTGCTTCCAAGTACCCACAGTGGCTTATAACTGTAACTCCAGCTCAAGATGATGTAATATTGTCTTCTGGTCTCTAGCCCCACAGATGTGTCAGATACATGGACATACATACATGTATACAAATTAAAATACTAACCACACATGTAAACAAATTAAAAAAAACTAACCTTTAAAAGGGCAATGTGAGGGCTAGAGAGAGATGATTCAGCAGTTAAAAGTGCTGGTTGGTCTTCTAGAGGACCTGGTCTTGATTCCCAGGATCCATATGATGGCTCATAGCCATCTGGAACTCCATTTCCAGGCCATCTGCCTTCCTATTCTGGCCTCTGGGGGCACAAAGCATGTTGTAGTGGTTCAAACACAGGCAAAACAGCCATGAACATATGTTGGCACCATCTTTCGACTTTCTGTAACATTCATCTTGAAGATTTTGAGGCTTAAGAACATTCTACCAGTGATTGTATTTCATCAATACACCATTAACAGGCACAAAAAACAGGCACATCCCTAATAAGTAACTTGAAAAACAGTAAAATAGACAGAAAAAAAAAGGAGGGAGGCTCCTAAGACAGGGTGTGCAGATGAAGGAATTTGCCAAAAACAAAAACAAAAAAACCCACCACCACCACCACCACCAACAACAACAAAACCAACAAATTCTCACAAGAAAAACTGTGAGGCTCTTTGTCAGGACAGAAGGATAAACTCAAACAAAAGAAGACAGATTGATGGAAAGCATGCAAGGATTTCTGATATTCATTCAGTTAATATATGGGAGATCAAACCTGCAAGGAAGTGATATGTTACATTTACTTTATTTATTTGCTCTGCTGGGGCCAGGGTGTACCTGTGGAGGTCAGAGGTCAGCTAATGGACGGTAGTTCTCTTCTGTTTTGTGTAAGATAGTGAATTTGGCCTCTTGGGATTAATGGCAAGTGCTTTTACCCACAAAATCCAGGAGTAAAACCAACACAGGCAAGGTAGAATATGTCCAAGATTCTTGCATAAATGGACTCATAGAGACTGGGCTGGCCTGGAACTCATGATGTAAATGAGGACAATCCTGCACTTTTGATCTATCTGTCTTTACTTCCCAATTATTGAGGTTACAGACATTTTTTTTTTCTGTCTTGAGACAATGTACTACTCTGTCCCCAGGATAGCCTAGAACTCACCACTGTAGTCTCATTGGCCCATCCAGTGTCTCATTTATAGGTAAAAATTCCATGTTCAATACTGAATCTTTTTTTATGGAGAATATGTTTTGGAGGGGCAGGTATTTTAATGGAATGCCAAGAGACAGTAATTGAGAGAAATGTGCCGATATCTATAGTTGTGCAATTTAAGAAATACGTGATGTACAGATGTACCAAAATTTTGGTTTTTAAAAAAACATGTATATTTCATGTGTTTGAATGTTTTGCCTACATGTATGTATGTATCTCATATTCCTGCTTCATGCCAAAAGAAGTCAAAACAGAGATTAGATATGCCCTGGAACAGGAGTTACAGATGGGTATAAGCTGCCATGTGGGTGCTGGGAAATAAACCTGGATCCTCTGTAAGAGCAACAAATACTCTTTTTTTTTTTTTAAAGAATGTTACCAAACTTCTCTTTATTTTTTTTTAAGATTTATTTATTTATTATATATAAGTACACTGTAGCTGACTTCAGATGCACCAGAAGAGGGCATCAGATCTCATGACAGATAGTTGTGAGCCACCGTGTGATTGCTGGGATTTGAACTCAGGACCTCTGGAAGAGCAGTCAGTGCTCTTACCTGCTGAGCCATCTTTCCAGCCCCAACAAATACTCTTAACTGCCTAGCCATCTTGCCAGCCCTAGATATATGGAAAATTTAAACGAAGGCACAGTGTCACTCCATACTATCCTAAGCACGCCTCATGCTTCTCACATCTGTTTTTTTTTTTAACAAGACCTTATATCAACAGACACTGCCCAGTTTGATACAATTAAATATCATCTGAAAATTTCTTTACTCCCACTTTTACTAGCTCCTATCTGTCACCCCAGAACCCTAGTGCTGGAGGATGGGGTCTGACAGCCTGGATTTTGTAAGTGGCTTTTATTTCAACATGGTGAGAGAGAGGCTAAGGAGATAACTCAGCAGGAAAAAAGTACTTGCTGGCAAACATTGTGGCCTGAGTTCGACCCTGGGAGCCACATGGTATAGAGAGGACTTAATCCCCTAGTTTTCCTCGTACCTCAGTACATACAATGTGGCAAACACACAGCCAAATAAATGAATAAAAATAAAACGTAATAAATAATTTTTAATGGAGCAAGAGGGACACCAGGAGAAAATGCATAAACAATGCTGGGTCACACACGCCCAGCAAACAGGACATCAAGCCAGGCTATCTAGTCACCTGACTCCTGCACTGATGTATTGAGTGCACTGGAAAACAAGCTCCAGCTCCCGTAGCTGCCAGAGGGCGAACCTGTTGCTGAAGCCACGTTTTCCCTTCAGCAGTGGCACAGGCCGCACACCCCAGGGGCCTCTCATACACCAGAAAACTGGCTGCTGAAGCTGATGCGCATTCTCCCAGACATGGCGACTGGCATCATGGCCTTCTAGGTTCCAGTGAATCATGAAGCCTGCTGTGCCAGCAGCAGGCACACCTTGTCCACTTAATGCCGCTGCTGTGGCTTCCGACCCAGGCTGGCTGCATCTGCTCTCTCCCTCATTTCTTCCCTCTCCAGCCAGCAAGACCATCAGTGTCTTTGCACCTTAAGTGGGGGAAAAAAACAGGCGTCAGGGCCTAGGCTGGCGTGGAGGTGCCATGGAGTCACGGCAAAGCCCGTGGCGCACAGCGCCTGTTCAGTCCCCATATGGGACGTTCCTCCCATCGTGGACATCAACTCACCCTTCCCATCACTCACTGACCATTCACATTTCCTTCTTCTTTTTCAGGTTTCATATGAAGCACATAATTGCTGTTTGGACTCTCCATGTTCCAAAGGTCATCGAAGCGTCTTGCTGTCCCTCGTGTCTCTGTATAGTCTGGACTGGAGCCCCTACAGTTCTGAAAAGCTGAGCATCTCAACCAGCAAGGGCTATCTTCCGGTGTGGTCAGTACTCCAGGTTAGCACACATCCAATCATGGGCGCGCAGTTCTGACTTCCGGTTGCCCTCCTGTTGCTATGGGTTGAGATCCTGAGGTGCGAAACTGAGGGCAGATTAGAGCTGCAAGGAGCAGGATGTATTTGAAGGAAATCATGGCCCTTGGATAAGTAGGGTGTAGAAGGGACCTTGCACTTTGCATCTCAGCTGAGTCCTCCGGCCTTGCTTAATTATCTTCGTAGGACCGGGATGGCAGTTCACTGGGGGAACCCATTTGCGGGGACTAAGAAAAGATCCCCCAGTAGCTCTGGAGGCCTTGCAGA
>NC_045030.1:42337518-42343722 GCF_008632895.1 Mastomys coucha
GCTTGTGGCTAGTCTGATCGTGTCGCAGCCACATTTTCCCAACTCATCTGCTCTGGTTACCATGAGACTAAAAGGGCCCTTAAAAAACTAGTGTATCTCCAGTCGTTTCCATGTCTGAGCTGGCAATATTTGGGAACCCTGATACTGGAGTAAGAATTGTTCTCCCAGAAAAAGAGTTACCTCCCAGTTTCGGTAACTGCTTGTATTCTAAATCTGCACACACACACACACACACACACACACACACACACACACACACACTTACTTTTCTTTTCTTGCCTTTGTCTTTACCTAAATTCTGAAACTGTTTTTGGCAAGGTGCTGGGAACATGAGAATTTTTCTCTCTAGTCTGACCACAGTCATAGAGAGACTGATTTCTGAGCAGGGGATGTAGCTTAGTTGACAGTGTCCTTGTGCCACATAAGTAATATCACAGCTTAGAGCCCTTGAACTCCATGAAGTTGGCATGGTGTTTTCCAGTCCTGGAATGCCTGTAACTTGTGTATGTGGGAGCTGGGTACATGGAAGCAAAGGCATTAAGATCAGAGCTTTAGAGTCTTCACCTTGGCTACAAGATATGTTTAAGATCAGTTTGAAACATTTGAGACTCTTTTGGAGGTGGGGGTGGAAGACATCTATTTCCTTTGCCAAATTCTGATACCTCCAATTTTTTTCTGTAAAACAGTGAACGATGAGCCCGATTTAATTTTAATCTTTGTTATTTTTTTTTAAAAAAATGGTAGCTGTTTCATTTGTGTAAAATTTACATATTATATTTCCATAGAAATTTAAATAAGCTGAATGTGCATCAGTGGTATGGCATAACTTTAGTTGTTGTTTTGATTTTTTGATACAGGGTCTATCTATGTAGTTCTAACTATCCTGGAACTTACTATCCAAATATTGGTTATGTTCATATAATGATACTAGTTTGTATGTTTTATGGCTGACTGGACAAGTAGTTGATGTGCTTCCCCCTGGGGAGGACCACCTTTCTTACTCGTAGCTTTATTCAGTTGTCCATAGTTTTTTGTGTAGGTTAAGACCTCCTGAGATTTTCCCTGTGAAGTTTGACATGCTTGTTTGTGTCCTCCTTGTTCAGCTCATATTTGGGCAGGCATGTTGGTGGGACTTTATGGGGACAGTTTCTGAAGTTACTAGGAGACATAGTGTTACAATGAACTCCCTGATCCTCTGACTCTTACAATGTTTCTGTCCCTTCTTCCACAATGTTTCCTGAGCCTTAGATGTAGGAGTGTTTTCTATGGATCCACTGGGACTGGGTTCCATAACACTTCATTTGATTAGTTTTGGTTTTCTGTAGTGGTCTCTAACACACTTCTCTGTGTGTATATGGACAAATGTTTCTAGATTGTTGTTAGTGATTGTGCTGGTTTGGTAAATTAGTGGTTGCAGATTCACTTCCAATAACCCTGAGTAGTTAGCTAGGTTTCTAGCACTAGGGAAGACTTCCTCCCACTGAGTGCATGTTAAGTACAATTTATTACTGACAAGGTATGCATGCCACTACTTCATCCTTAGGGTTATATGCCATGTTGGTTGTTAATGTGGTACATAGGCATCATAGTTGAGTAAAACAGTGAGTTGAGTCCCTCTAAGTTTGTATGTTAGTTCTTAGGAAGTGGGTTTTTAGGTCAGTTCCAGCTCAAGGGTCTTTGGGCCTGTGTCTGAAGTGCTAGGTGTCTTCAGCAGGAGATATTTACCTGCTACCTTTGGGGGATAACCGAGGGCAACATCAGTAGGCTGCATGTTTTGGGAATCTCTTGGATAGCCCTCTTCAACAACTCAAAAGAGAGTTTTCCAATGTCTTGTATTGGGGTTTTTGTTAGATGGTTTTTGGCTCTGTGCTTTAAGGTGGTAATTCTTTAATGTGCTCAGACATATGCTTGTTGTCATACTAAGTAGAAGTATAATTCATTTATAGGGCAAGCTTGATTTAATTTTCTGTATATGTTTTCAAGGTTAAATCTGAAACAAGTAACTAAAATCAAGTAAAGCTTTTTTTTTTTAATTTTAAAATAGGTACGCTTAACAGATTATGGTTCTCAAAACCTCTAAGAGACCTACTGAATATGGTATTTAAAGTGTTCAATGAAAAAGCTTCCCCTGATAGAAATACAAGCTCCTAGAAGTGACCCCAAGGTCTCCAAAGATGATGGGGCACAGACAACTCGACCTGGATTGTGGTAATGCTAACTGCTGGGCAAAGAACTGCCCTATGCCTTGCCAGATGCCAGGTCCCTTCCTAAACTCTGGACACTGTTTAGTTGACTGCCCTACTCTGCCTCACCAGTGTATGTCAGTTTTCCTAAGTTCCTTTATCCACAGGAAAGTCTCTCGAAACTTTTTGGTGTGGCAGCCAAAGGCCAATCCTGCCCTGTGTGACAGCTAATGACCTATGACCTCTGCCCTTTGTGACCACCAAGGGTTGGAGGGGACCTAGGGTAACGGTCCAGGTGGCAGGTAAGTCTTTGTCATTTTAATTGATACAGAGGCCATTTGGATTATACTTCCTGTTCTACTTTGTCCTTCTCAGATAGTTATTGTACTTGGCTGGTTTTGTGTGTCAACTTGACACAAGCTGGAGTTATTTATCAGAGAGAAAGGAGCCTCTCTTGAGGAAATTTCTCCATGAGATCCAGCTATAAGGCATTTTATCAATTAGTGATCAAGGGGGGAGGGCCCACAATGGGCTGGGTGATACCATCCTTGGGCTGATAGTCCTGGGTTTTGTAAGAAAGCAAGCTGAGCAAGGCAGGGGAAGCAAGCCAGTAAGCAGCATCCTCTGAATCAGGCCCTGCCTCCGGAGTTCCTGCCCTGTGTGAGTTCCTATCTTGACTTCCTTTGGTGATGAACAGTGACGTGGAAGTGTAAGCTGAATGAACCCTTTCCTCTCCAACTTGCTTTTTGGTTGTGATATTTTGTGTAGGAATACAAACCCTGACTAAGACAGTTTTTGATGGCCAACTAACTGTAGCTTTGTCAGTTTAACAGAAACAAGTAAACCAGCTCCCCCCTCCTCCCAAAGGCCACAGCTGCCCAGTCAGTCCATTTTATATGTAAAAATCAGACTCACAGTTTACCTTGCTGGCAGACCTTGAACTGAAAGAGATAAAATCACAAAAGGTTTCAATGTAACTTTTTACTATTCTTTATTTAAAGGAACTTGCTTTGCAATGATTACTCTCAGTAATTAACTGCTTGTGTCTCAAGGTAAATGATTGTGTAGAAAAAGAAAAGTTTGAAGTTTATGTAAGTTGTGAGGGTCTAAAGAATCTAAAGTATCTGAAGATATGAAAGCTTAAGTTGTAAGGGTCTAAGAAAGTGATTGAAGGGGTTTAAATGCAAGTTATAAAAGTCTAAGGGTCCTAGGAGGTGATTTAAAATATCTGAAAAATGAGGAACTTTTCAGATTTCTTTCCCTGTCTATGCTGTTATTCTAGTAAGACTTCACATTTTCAGTGCTTTAACAAGCATCAATGTAAAGTGGAAATTTCTGGTTATGTTATGTGTTGCAGACTCATGTAATGTTTTCATGAAGCAAGACCTGCATGAGGACACGTGATGTTTGGAGAGTCTAAGTATGACCCAACAGACAGTGACAAGGCACTTGCATAGCTAGTTGTGCATCACTTCAGTGGTCTTGCATCTTACAGATCTTCACTGCCTTATGAGAGGCATGGTAGAAAACTTCTCCTGACTTTCTGGCTGGTTCTGGTTGCTCCTGCTGACTCTTGCCAATTCGGCGGAGACCTGGCTGTTTCTGCTGAATTGTGCCTCCTCTGCTGATTCCTGTTCACTCTTTGCACTGTGCTGATGGTATCCTGACACAACTGAACTGGACTGCTGGTATCCTGACAATGGAGATTAGAATCACCCCAAAGAACTACTTCTGAGCAGGGCCACATCACTGTCTCCTATCTACCATCTTTTTCCCCCTCTTTGGATGGTGAGCTAGAAAGTGGGGGTGTCAAAGCATCTGAGAACCCTTATTAAAAGTAGGTTTTAAAAAATCCAAGCCTACATCAATGGGATTCTGATAAGCTATTAATCTGGCCTTGATAAAGCACAGGCTACTATTATTATTATAGTCACAAGCTCCAAAATGTAAATTTCCTTTGTTTGTTTTCTAAGTATAGATTTAAAAGTGCTTCTCATTGTGATGAAAACATCTCTGTCCAATCTAAATAGCCAGCCTTCTGAACTAAAGAAAAAGTATTTATGCTTTTAACTCAAAACTATAGCTTTTGCTATGACTCAGTCATGAGTCTATTATAGCTGTTTACAGACACTTATTAGCCGCTTTTTTCTACAATGAGAATTTCAGTACAGATTACAAACAATGGTAATGCTATTATATCTAAAAATTTTATCTCTTTTTGTAAACCTAAAAAAAAAAAAAAAAATCATGTAAGCTTAGGGAGTCATGACACAGGCCAAATAGACTTCAGATACATAGTGTCTGTAACCAACAGCTTAAACTCTGCTCTGTTCCCCCACCCAGCTGCTTAACCCTGATGGTGAGCTTGCCCTTCCCCTCGTCTTCAGACTTCTTTCCTCCCTCCAACTAGTACCCCAGGCCTGGAAGTTTGAAGTGTACACTCAAAGATTTTTCTCTAAAGATACTTAACTTTACCTTCTATCCCTATTCTGTATCTGTTCTAACAGATTTCCAATCAACTATGGACTGGAAACTGCTTCAAAACTGCCTGCAACACTCCACCCTCAGGTGGTCCTTCAGAAGCATCTAGCAAAAGAGATGGGCCTGAATCCTCTCTCCATTTCCATACTTTGACTAACATTCCAACCTTACTGGGCCCTGACAATGATGCTTTAATTTCAGCTAAGAAGCAGTTACAGTAGAGATTATGCTACCCTTTATCATCAACAAAAAGGCAGGAATGTCAGGTCCAAAAGAAACTCAGGACAAGTGACTATCTGTGGTATCTATTAGCATACCAAGGCTCATATTGTTTTGTTTTCTTTTTTCTTCTTTTTTTGGGGGGAGTTTTTAAAAACAGGGTTTCTCTGTGTAGCCCTGGCTGTCCTGGAACTCCCTCTGTAGACAAAGCTGGCATCAAACTCAGAAATCTGCTTGTCTCTGCCTCCCAAGTGCTGGGATTAAAGGCGTGCGCCACCACTGCCCAACAAGGCTCAAATATTGTTATCTAGGCTTCCTCAGTTTCATAACTACCTGTGGCTATTTTCTTACTCTGCTCTTTTCAGCTCACCTCAACCTGTTCCCTACCCTAAATTTCTCCAGCTTGTGTGCTTCCCACATCCAGATTCTCTTTTTTCATATAACACCTGCCATTTTGTCTATACACTCTCTTGGCTTTTTGCTCATTCTTGTTTGTCTTCCCCTCTTAGTCCTCCACTCTCACTCTTTTCCCATCCACTCCTCTCTCATGGCCAAGTTCACTCTTCTGGTCAAGTTTTGTCTACTACTTTCTTTCCCCGCTCTGGACTCTTCCAGATGCCCTGGCTGTACTCTCCCTCATATCTATAATAAAAACCTTCCTCTCAATCATACCGTGGAGTGGTCATGTCCTCACTTTATAAACGCACCACCCACTTGCATTTGCTTTCATTCTTTAAATGTTCAACTCCCAATAGGAGTATATTTTAAACTTTTATCTTTTGTTGTCATTGTTGTTGTTTTTAATTTAATCCAGCAACATTGCTGCTCTGACAAGAGATCACATCCAAAGACCTTCTAAGTCTATATAATCCTGATGGAATGTAGACAAACCTTGGGTTACATTATGATCTAGCTGGAATACAGACACTTCTTTCTTTTAAGTTTTATTGCATTATGATGAGAAAAGTTACATGATTTTAATTTATCTGAATTTGTTAACATTTAAAAACATATTTTAAGTAAATAGAATTAAATTACATTCTTGTTTCCCTTTTGTACCCCAACTCTTCCCAGAGACCCCCCTTCGATACCTACAATATCTTTTTTGTCATATTCCTCAAAATTTATAAAATATTATAACAATGAAAATGAGTATTATAAAAGTTGTTTGATATAAAACAACAATCAGTTTAACAGTGTTATGTAGATGCTTGTCTACAGCAATACTGAAAATACATACATTTTTATCAGTTTGAATTTTAAATAACTCCAAACATATTAACTGTATATTTCAAAATAATACATCACTACTAGTATTTTC
>NC_045030.1:42345100-42353817 GCF_008632895.1 Mastomys coucha
GTGATTTTAGATCTGAATCTTGCGTTTCCAGTGTGATGGTGTGTCCAGGACTTGCTATGGTGGGAGAAGTAGGTTCTGATGATGGCAAGTGACCTTGGTTTGTGTTGTTTATATTGTTATGCTTGCCCCACACCATCTGGTTATCTCTAGTGCTACTTGCCCTTGCTAAATCTGACTGGAGCCTGACCTTCCTGTGATCCTGGTTGTATCAAAACTCCTCAGAGTCAGGCTGTCTCTGTGATCCTGTGATTATGGGATCCTGGGATCCTGAGCTTGTTAGATCACCTGGGAGTGGAGCTTCCTCTGAGTGTTGTGGGACTGGCTTGCGCCCAAGGTCTGCTTAAGACACCAGCCCAGAGAGACTGGAAGGAACCCGCATGTATTTCCAGTATTGCTGTAGACGAGCACCTACATAAGAGTGTTAAATTGTTGTTTTATATCAAAGAACTTTTATAATACTCATTTTTATTGTTATAATATTTTATAAATTTTAAGGAATATGACAAAAAAGATATTGTAGGTATTCAAGGGGGGTCTCTGGGAGGAGTTGGGGTACAAAAGAGAAACAAGAATACAATTTAATTCTGTTTAGTTAAAATGTTTTTAAATGTTAACAAATTCCAATAAATTGAAATCATGTAACTTTTGTCATTATAATGCAATAAAAGTAAAAAACAAAAAAATCTATGCCCTAGTGTAGGGGAATGCCAGCGCCAGGAAGTGGGAGAGGATAGGGTGGTGAGCAGGGGGACGGGGGAGGGAACAGGGGAATGCTTTAGTTTTTGTTTTGTTTTGTTTTGTTTTTAATTTTTATTTTTTTCTTATTTTATTTTCTTTTTCTTTTTTCTTTTGGAGGGGAACCTGGGAAAGGAGATATTGTAAATAAAGAAAACATCTAATAAAAAACAACCAATTTGTTTAAAAAAAAAAAAGAGCCTAAAGAGTTTTCCGCTTTTGGAAAGCAAATAAAAACTGCTGTGAATGTGATGGAGGGGGAGAGTCTGTCCCAAGCTGACAGCTAAACTTGGGAGTACAGTACGTGGCACTAACTCTCTAGTGGACTTTCCAATTCAAGAAATGGGACCCCAGGGCCTCTTTTCTTTCTTTTTTAAACCAGAAAGTTGTGTGTTTACTGGATTAATATCTGAAAGCTAGAGAGCCCCAAATCTCACAAGGATGAGGCTTTCATTCATTATTGGCTCTTTTGTCTCTTATGTATAGTTATATATATATTCTGGTTGGGTGTTTTTAAATTACTTGGGAGCTGACTGTGACCACAGATGTTTTCCAGGGCCAGTTTATAAAGGCAAAACCACAATGAACTCATGTACAGGTACATGAAGGGCTTGCCTGGTGGTCAGCTTGGACTCAAGTTATTTTGACTGTTTTGGGCAGTTGTAACTGACCATAATTCTGATTGTTCCTAAGTGAAGCTTCTGGTTGTGGAATTTCTTAAGATTAACAAACCTCAGACCATAACAGGGTATGTGGGCAGCTTCATCCTCTTCTTAGTCCAGCTGCTTTTCTGTGTCAGTAACAATATCAAATGACTGGTAGGCATGCAACAAAATGGCTGCAGCTTTGTAGGGGAGCAGACTTCAACAGTGCTCAAGCCCATCTCAGAGTAAAAGAACATTGCCTTACTTTAGGGGTCTATATTTCCATTGATTCTGTGGGGCTGGAGATAAATCTTTTGACTATGGAAACTATGCAAACTAAAACCAAGCAGGCTCCTGGGATCAAAAGCATAGCAACTATGAAACACTTGAACTCCCCCCTTCCCCTAAGATGAAAAACATCCCCAGATCATTTATCTGGGTTCTAGTCACTCTGAGTCTCGATCAGAACATGAACAACCTTCATCTGATTGGTGATTTCTTCTATGACATTTCCTTCATCATATATTTGTATAGAACAGTTGCTCAGGTTGAATTTTCCACAAGCTCCTCCTTTAGAAGCAAGCAAATAGTCTAAAGCTAAATGGTTTTTGGTAGGTAGCATTGGGGATTTTGCTTTGTTGTTTGGTTAGGATATTAAGGGTCTTTGCAGTTTTATTAGTTATAATTTCAGCAGTAGCTTATAATCTTGATAATTATTAGCATACAGATAGATAAACCACCAGGATCCAGTTTATGCACAGTGTCTGGACCATAATAATGGATTATATGTCCATAGGGCCATTTGTTAGCTTTACGGTCAATAATTTGTAAGGCCAGTCAGTTTCTTTGGGTCTCCTAGTCCTTATATATCTGATATATATTATGTATTTCCAAGTACGTTCCTCTGGCAAATGAGGGTAGGAAGGAGGAGGGTTGGATGTATCTTAACACACAAGATCTGGACCAGATTAGAAGAAATACAGCATAAGCTGTTCTCCTATATATCCAATACAGACTACCTGAAGCTTACATTTGATGTTCACACTACAGTGTCCCATGCCTGTCAGAGGTGAGAGAAGTCAAACAAAAGGTGGGTATAGATGAATTTTAATCCAGCAACATGGATGGTATGATAACATCCAAATATACCTTCTAAGTTTTTATGACCCAGCTGGAATACAGACATGCCCTTAGTACAAACCTTTGATCCCTCTGGATGTAATCCTTTAGTACACACATTTAATCCTAAACAATTCTGTCTCATTGAGGGGCAGGCAAACTGATGAATCAGAGAAAGACTTGACAAAATGAATCAGAGATAGCATATGCCCAACCCTCAGGAGAAAAGCTATTTAAAAGTAGTGCAGAGGGAGTCCGGAGTTAGTTCAGTCAATTCAGTCAGTTCAGAGTTGGGAGTCAGTGCAGTGAGTAAAGTACAGCGGAGTTGTGTTGATTCGTAGTTTGTGCAGTTCAGTGCAGGTCAGCAGAGGCAGTTGAAGCCAGAGAATAAGAAGGAGCCAGAAGATTAGAACAAGTTACTAGAGTTAATTTGAGGCCAAGCAGAATAATTCAGTAAAAAGCTGAGAGAAGCCAGATCAAATCAGTCAGCTTGGAGAGGAGTTTGAGCCAGAACAGTTGCGTTGAACCAGCCAGCCACAGTTCAGAAAGACCTTGAAAGGTTGAATTTATTTAGCAGTAAGTCCTCAAGGTGAGAATTACATCTGGCAAAGAAAAGTTACTTTTACAGCTGGGGTTTTTGTTCTGAGTGGTTTAGAGGTCCCCACCACTGAGATTTTTGGGCAGTTTCATTATACAGTCTTTGGCCTAGGCATGTTAGGCTTCCAACAGAACCTTGGAACTTCTTTCCCCATGGTGAAATGTAATTTTCCCCAATAACTGAGGTTTTAAGAAACCACGTTCTGGTAGCAGGATGGGGAGCATCCTATTTTTTTTTTCATGGTTTGAGAGGATCAGACTCTCTAGCTTCTCGGGTCATTGATCTCCTCTATTAGTCTCTCTACATGCATAGCAAGAAGAGACTTTAAGACCCTGTACTGCTTTCTGCCATGTTTAGAAACAGGTTTCTGGTTATGGAAGGGATTTGGTGGGTAGACTGCTATTTATTTCTTCATAGAAGAACTAGAATACTTGGTATGATTTGGCTTTGTGGGTGACAGGAACCCCTTTGAAATGTAACATTGTCCCTGATTCTGTTCCTTTGACATTCAAAGCATATATTTGTGCATGTGTGCATAAGTATTTCAGCCTGCCACTCTTACCATGGGTCCTTTATGTTGTGAATAATGAAATAGCCAGGATTACAGGTCCCCAGTTAGCAGTTCTGTTGTGGCAGTTCCCTTTGGAAGGACTATCACTTAGTTTGCTTTCTGCCAAGAGGCCCAAATGGCTGATGTTCAGTTAGAATTGTAGGTTTGGGAAGAGGGAATCACAGTCAAAGCTCCATTTAGTCTGTCTTTTTATTCCCAGGATAGCACACTGCATAATTCAACACAGGGTTTTTGGACTTCAGTTATGATGTTGTGTGAATCACAAGTATTGACATTGACTGTTTTAAATTAGTGATCCTTATCTTTTAGGTCATTCAACCTCTGCCTGGATGGTTATTTATTTATTTTTTTTGAATTATGTGTATTGAGGCTGGAGAAATGGCTCTGAGGTGAAGAGCACTGATTGCTTTTCCAGAGGATGTGGGGTTAATACCCAACACCTATTTGGAGGCTTATAACAATAGTAACTCCAATTCCAAAGGGATCCAGTGTCCTTCTCTGGTTTCTAATGGGCACTGAATGTGCGTGGTGTACAAACATACATGCAGACAAATACCTATACACATAGAGTTTTTTAAAATAATCTTTAATAATGTATATAGATGTTGTGGTGGTTTGAATAAGAATGGCTCCTATAGGCTCATGTATTTGCCAGCCCCAGTTGGTGAGCTTCTTGGGAGGAAGTGTGCCACTGGGAGTGAGCTTTGAGTGACTTTGCAGTTTCAAAAGCCAGGCTCAGTGTCTTGTTCTCTGTCTGTTGCTATGGATCAGGATGTAAAGTTCTCAGCTATTGCTCCAGTGCCGTGCTTGTATGTTTCCCATCATGATAATGGACTAACCCCCGAAACTGTAAGCAAGTTCCAAACTAAATGCTTTAGAGCTGCCTTGGACATGGTGTGCTCTATGTTTTTGCATGCATGTATATTTGTGCACAACATGCATTTCCTGGTGTTGATGGAAGCCAGAAGAGGGCACGAGATCCCCTGGAATTGGGCAGATGTTTGTGAGCCATAATTTGGGTGATAGAAATCAAATCTGGATCGTTTGGAAGAGTAGCCAGCATTCTTAACTGCTGAGGCATCTCACCAGCCCATGGAGCATAGGTAGATATTGAGAAATGGATACAATAAAGTAGGATCCATATAGCCCCTTGACCTGGCCAAGTTATATGAATACAATGGTCACCACTAGAAGAGGTTATTGAACCACAAAAAGGGACCAGATTAGGGGCAGTGGACAGAGACTATACATCCTATATCAAAGAGATGAAAGCACTAACAGGAACCCTTTTCACCACAAATCCAGTCATCTGGAGCTGCTTCAACTAAATGTATAGCAAAAGTTAAGTGGGGATAAGAGCATAGATAAAGGCAAAGGGTTGCAGAGCATTACAATGGGACAAAACCAGGTCACTTAACTGTTGACTCATCAGTGCCTTAAGGTGCCTCCACACATGGGCTGCCCAGCTTTGGGTGTGACCACCAACAGAGCTGTACGTGTCTGTTTTTGTCAGATTCTTTGGTCTCATTGAGTCATCTGGTGCCACAGCCTGGCCTCTCTAGACGGTCGGCTTGCATGGTATTGATGTGTGAGGAACACATTCCCAGCCACCAGGAAATGGCTTTCACTCTGCTTGGATGGATTAAAGCAATTACCTCTTTATCTCTAGTGCATGAAGGGTGAATAAAACAACAGAGAGTAGACCTTTCCAGAGGGATTTCAGGGACCATGTATTCTATTTTCTTACAATACTGCAGCCCCCGATTTAAAGGAGAGGGCATCTCCGGTGTAGCTCGCAGGCAAGTGTTCTCAGCCACTATGATGTATAGTAATCAAGGATGAGTCAAGGGCCTGTATTTGTTGTTTCAGAATGATACCTTAAGGCTCTCCATATGCCTCAATATGGATAAAACAGTGGGAGGAGGGTACCCATAAAGGATTTAATAAAGGCAGAACCTTGTCTTTTTGCCAGGGGTGCATATAACTCTTAATGAGATGAATGGTAACAGTTAATTCCAGTGTAAGTGAGTCTTTTGAAACAGTTTTCTTAGTCATCGTTTCAATGTCCAATTCATACATTCCATCTTCCTGGGGCAGCTGTTCCATTTCAGCCATAATTGCTGGTCTGCTATCTGATCCTTTGGTGACAGAAATTCCAAAGTGAGGGAAGATCTCCATTAAGCAAAGTTGGACTTCCAAGCATCTTTTTGTGTGTGTGCAGATAGGGAAAGCTTCCGCCCAGCTTTTGAAAGATCACACAAAGACTGGCAGATTGCAGCCTTACACTCAAGGCATTTCAATGAAGTCCACAATTATATTTTGATAGGCGTTATCAGTTCCAAAGAAAAGTCAACTGCCCACACTTTAAAAGGCATTCTAAATATCCAGAAATGAAGTCAGCCTGGACAAAAGGAGGGATTCTGCTAGGTTAGATAAAAGCTTGCATTCCTTAGGAACTTGTGAAACTGGTTTCCATATGCCAAAAGGGATCATTTCCCTCATGTCTGGTAGAAGGCACATAGGATCATCCATGGCGCCTATTAGCACCAAAGGGTATTTTGTGTGGGTGACTTCATTTGACATCTTTTTTCCCTTAACATCTTTTTATGTATGTGTATGTATATATTTTAGGAAACTTCTACGTGGTGGGCTCTCATATGACGTTTTAGAAATGTCTTGTGTGTTAATCATCCCTCCCCACTCTCCTCCACCTATTTACACTGCTACATTTTATTTCCCATTTCACGATAGCTTCTCTTCCCCAACTACAGACTCTTACTATTTTTCTGTCATCTATGGGTTTTCCAAATGGACTATATGCATTTCAAGATTCAAAGCTAACATCCGTAAATGAGAGAGAAAGCATGCAACATCTACCTTTCTGCATCTGGATTTTCTCACTCAGAATAATTGTTTCCAACTTTACTTATTTGCCTATGAATTTGAGATTTTCACTTTCCTTTATAGCTGTGTAATATTTCATTGTACTTACATTCATTACCCATTTATAAGTCTATGGACAGCTAGGCTGTCTCCACCTCATGGCTATTGTAAATAGAACAACAGAGAGCATGGATGAGCAAGTATCTCTGCTGTCAGATATATACCCCTTAAGTATATGGCAAAGAGTGGTATAGCTGGATCATGTGGGAGATCTATTTCTAGCTCTCTCCTCTCTCTCTCTCTCTCTCTCTCTCTCTCTCTCTCTTTCTCTCTCTCTGTATCTCTTCTTTTCTTTTTTTTTAAAGCAACAGTGATTTCAATAGTTGCCACACTAGCTTGCACTTGCACCAGCAAGTGAGTAAATGCTCATCTTTTTCTTCACCCACACTGGCATGTCTTCATGTTTTGTTTGCTTTTGTTTTGCCATTTTGACTCTGATCAGTGTATGGCTGTCCCATAGAGCCAGAGTGATGAAAACAGTAATATTTCACTCACGGGGTGGGTTTTTATTTTTTTTAAAGCCACGTTGTTTATCAGGAACTTTTTTTTTTTTTTTTTTTTTTTTTTTTTTTTGGAGAAAAAACACTGTTTACCCTGTTTCTGAAGCCATGAGAATTATACAGTTTGAAAATACCTTAAAGAGTGTCAGTCACCTTCTGCTCTGGGGAGGAGGGATGATATGCTTCCTGAGCTAGGGCGGGGAGTTAGAACACAAAAAAGAAGGATGTGCACTTCTGGCCTGAATGAGATATGGCTTCTAGTGGCTGTGAAGCACCCACACTGGCAATCACTTCTAGTGCCATGGGTGCTTCATACAGTGGGAGAGCAGTGAGGAGAATTGGGAGCAGAAAAACTTGCTGCCTGCTTCCCAGGAATTCTTTGACTTGCCTCTTAGGATGTTTCTGTCAGAGCCCAAGGTTAGAGCCCAAGGTTAGAACCCGATTCCCAGCATTAGCTCTGCTTGGCAAAAGTTGTTTGTTTGTTTCTTGGTTTTCCCCCTCACTAGGGACTTGTCTTCCCTTCCTTCCACATTTGTGGTCTGACACATTGAGAGGGCAGGGGTGAGGGCAGCATGATAGTGGGACAGAAAGGAATGTGTGAGTCAGAGCAAACCTACTATGGTACTTGGGAAACCTGGAAGATACGCCGGGCATATGGAAGGCTGACTTAGTGATGTCATTTTATGCACCGAGACCTTGTCATCCTGTTTCAAGGACAGTTCTTTGGTTACTTTACATGTTTCTTACTAATTTGTAAAAACAAATGCAGCAAAGGTACAGAGACTTCACTTATTTATTAAAAATACAGATGCTGAGGACATAAAAGTGTAGGCAGTAGAAAAACTTATCAATATCAAGGGTGGTTCTCTAGGTCTTCGGCATAGTCTTCCGGAAAAAGAGACCTCTGAGTGTTTATAGCTTCTGCTCTCTCTTATATTGTTCTCGTCTTCCCTTAAACCAATTCTACAACAATCCAGAAAAAAACCGGTTCAGTATTCTAGTCAGGATTATAAATCAGAAAACACATCATGTAATACTAGTTGCCCTCTATAACTTATATCAATAGAATTTATATTAATATTATCTTGCTCAGAAGAACCTGGTGTCTCACTGCTGTAATTCTGTGAGAGGAAGAAGGGCTGATAGAGGGTGCAGGGCTTGATAGAATGTGCTGATAGAATGTGGGAGGCCCAGGCTTCTGGTGCCAGTATTGCAAAAGTAGTTGCTGGACAATCAACCAAACATTGCACACCTGGCTTCTGTCTCTTATCCTAGAGCCCTCTGCAGATACTTATCAGCACTTTTGGGTAGATGCAGCAGCGTGGTCCCGAGAGTTATAATGATGGGTGTCCTTATCTGCATGGCTTCACTAGGCACCTCAAAACAGCAGGAGGACTGGATTCTCTGCTTCCCCCATTCCCACAGCCTCTGTTTAACCAAGTTTACATCAGCTTTCTAAGTTCTTGGCTCTGTCTGAACTAACCATATACTCAGATTGTCTCTATAAAGATAGAACTTGGGCTGGTGAGATGACTCAGCAGTTAAGAGCACCAACTGCTCTTCCAGAGGTCATGAGTTCAAATCTCAGCAACCACATGGTGGCTCAT
>NC_045030.1:42353827-42361781 GCF_008632895.1 Mastomys coucha
AAAAAAAAGATGCTTAGTTTTCAGTATTTAAAAAGTTTAGGATCAGGATTAGCTACACTAATATGATACTAATTTGAATAATTTATATTTCATAACCCCAGTGAGATGTCTCCACAGAGATATCCTTCTACCTGAGGGATATCAGTATTCTAAAGAATTTCGTATATATGTATATATGAGTTTGTATATCAATTTATTAATACAATTATTAATGCATACAGAGTGTACATATGTTTATGTTAAAACATATGTTTGTAGTTTATATGTAGGATACATGTATATATGATCTATATGTGTCTATTCTGTGTTCCTTTCAGAAGCTGTGCTCTGTCTTAAAGGGAGCCATTTCAAAGTGACTGGGCTTTCTTATTCCATTTTATACTCACAAAGAATATAAAGCTCAAAAGTTATTTTAAGGGGGCTGTAGAGAAAAGTTAAAAGCACTTGATGCTTTTGTAGTGGACCCAAGTTTGGTTCCTAGGCCATGCATAAGGCAGTTCATCACCACTTGTAAATCTAGGGGATTTGAAAATGCTATTTTGAAACATAAGACTTAAAACAACAACAACAACAACAACAACAACAACAGAATTTTGCCCATAGGATAAAAGTATCCAAAATAAGAAGCAAGTTCTAGAATGACTGTCTTGTCAAATTGTCTTCTTCTCCTTACCTGAACTCTGGCTTCACTCACACCTATCCATCTTGCCAGATGTTTTCTGAGGGCAAAAATAGCAGATATTCAGTACTAAGCATTTTTGGAAGAAATAAAATGTTTTATTTATACTTGTTTTAAATGTTTATTCCACCCTTCACTTTCTGTGGCATTCACCTTGAAGATTTTTGAGGCTTAATTAAATTCCAGTGGGCTTTTAATCCCATCAGTCAGGAAGCAGAGGCAGGTGGATCTCTGTGAGTTCAAGCTCAGCCTGGTCTACAGCGTGAGTTCCAGTATAGTCAGGACTATGTAGCATGCTTTTTAAAAATAATGTTTTGAGATCATGTTTCACTTTGCAGCTGTGAGAATGTCACTCTCCCACAGGCTCACATGTTTGAATGCTTTTTGTATTGAAGAAAATCCTCAGTTGGTAGAACTGTTTAGAGAGAATTAGGGGTTGTGATCTTGTTGGAGGAGAGGGTAGGCTTTGTACTTTCAAAACTCATGAGTATCTTTACATTGTGGTTGTATCTCAAGATATTAGCAACTGCCCCGTACCTGCCTGCCTGCTGCCATGCTCCCCACCGTGATGGTCAGGAACTCTATTCCTCTGAGACTGTAAGCCTCCTAAAACTCTTTTTTTTTTTTTTTTTAAACAAGGTGCCCTGGTCATGGTGTCTTGTCACAGCAAGAGAGAAGTAACTAAGACCCAAGCTTACAAGGGAAGTCACCCCTGCCCAGGCTTGGCTTTCCTAGCACCAAGATTACTGGAAGATGCCATCATGCCCAGTATTGAATTTTGTTTTACAGACCATTTTTTTAATGAAAAGGGAAACAAAATAGAGGCTAAAAAACAAAGGCTGGTGGAGTTCTATTAGTTCCATGCCATCCAGGGATATATAGGGAGACTCTGAAGAGACAATGCACTCATAAGTAAAAACAAAAAACAAAACCCCTTAAAGTCAAACACACGACATACAGATTTATGAAGTTTCTGTTATTCCAGTCACTGGACCTTTCACACTTTTAGTAGGGCCTTGAAGATATTGCCTCAAGTTTTCCACTGATTCATTTAAATACTGTCTGAAGATGCCATCATCCCCATTGTAAGCCAGAATTACCATTGCTGGGATGAAACACCGTGACCAAAAACAATTTGGAGAGGAAAGTGTTTACTCACAGTTCCATATTTTGTTTACACTAAAAAACAGGAACAGAAGCAGGACAGGAATCTGGAGGCAGGAGCTGATGCAGGAGGGGTCATGGAGGGATGCTGTTTGCTCCCCATGGCTTTCTTATAGAATCCAGGACCACCTTGCTTCAACCAGTAATTATGAAAATACCCTAAAGGCTTGCCTACAGCCCGATCTTTAAATATATATATATATAATATATATATATATATTTAAATTTTATTTGCATTGATGTTTTGCCTGTATGTATGTCTTTGTGAGGGTGCCAGATCCTCTGGAACTGGAGTTACAGACCATTGTGAGCTGCCACCTGGGTGCTGGGATTTAAATCTGGCTCCTCTGGAAGAGCAGCTTATTAATTGTTGAGCCATCACTTCCAGCCCCCTACAGCCTGCTCTTATGGAAACTTTTTCTCAATTGAGGATCCCTCCTCTCTGATGACTCTAGCTTGTGTTAAACTGATATAAAACTATCCAAAAGAAACATTTGCACGAGTCTCCCACCTACCCCAGCACACCACCCCACCACACTACAGCAGGATGCAGGATTCTGGAAACCTTGATTTTGGAAGTGGCTTTTATTTAGGGTAAGAGGCCAGCTGAGGAAATAGCCTAGAAGATAGGAAAAGATAAAGATAAGGGTAAAACTAAAGGTGAAGGTAAAGTAAAGGAAGCAAGCCTGACAGCCTACATTTGATCCCGAGACTCACACAGTGGTAGGAGAGAACAGGCTAACCCGAGCTGTATTCTATACCCACAGTAACACATTCCACTCTTACAAACAAATCAAACAAATACACATATAATGTGCAATTTTAAAGGGGTAGCAGGAGGAGGGCCCGGCAGCCACTGTGGACTGCCATGTGCCCCCAGGGAACAAGGATCTGCTTACCTTTCTTTTGCACTGATGAAGTGATTTTGCTGGAAAATTCGCTCCAGCTCCTGAAGCTGCCACCGGTTGAACTTGTAGTGGAAGCTACGCTGGCGTACCAGCACTGACACAGGCTGCACTCCAGATATCAGCACTGGAATAGGTGACACACCAGATATCAGCACTGGAATAGGCTGTACATTCTCTATGACCTCCTTGTCCTTGGAAACTGGCTCCTCTGGCTGCTTCTCATTCTTCTGGGCACTGCCACTGGTGCCACGGTCCTCTTGGTTCCTGTTATCCATGAGGCCTGCAGCGCCAGCAGCAGGCCCACCTTCTCCACTTAATTCTCCTGCTCCATCCCCTTCTGCTGCTGCGACTCCCAACCTAGGCTGGTCCTGTCCACTCTCTCCCTCACTTCTCTCCTCTCCATCCAGTGGCAAGACTGTCTGTGTCTTCGCACCTGGAAGTGGGGAAATAAAAGTAAATAAATAAATAAATAAATAAAATAAAATCAGGCGTCAGGGCCTAGGCTGGTGCAGAGGTACTGTGAAGTCTCAGCAAAGGCTGCAGCACACAGCAACTGTCCAGTCACCTCTGCGGGACACATTCCTCCCCCCCTCCCCCTCCCCCTCCCCTGTGGACACAGACAACCCACCATTCCCAGAACGCACTCACCATTCAACTTTTCCGTGTCCTTGTCAAGTCGCTCATGAAGTAGGTAGTTGGTGTTTTGATGTTCCATGTCCTGAATGTTCCCCTGCAGCTTGCACCAGCAGATTCTGAGTCGGAACTCCTGAGGTTATAAAAGACGAAAGCCCAAAAGCCGAAAGCGGAGCTTCTCAACCAGGAAGAGATTCTCTTGTAGCCCTTGGGGGCGGTAGTGCAGGTTACCAAGTATCCAATCATGGGTGTGCTATCCTGACTTTCATTTGATCTCCTGCAGCTATGGGTTGAGCCTGAGGTGCAAAACAGAGCAGGTTGGTACTTCAAGGAACAGGATATATTTGCAGGGACCGTGTGGTACTCAGGCCTGTACTGATGCACATGTGGCTATCCAAGTTGCAGTTGGATAAATTATCTTCTAGGGTCAACTGTGCCAAACGACTTGTATTGAAGAAAAAAAGCTCTAGAGACTTTAGAGAAGCGTTTTTAGAATACCTCTTGTTGAGTTGGGGGTGCCTTTTTATGACTTTAATCCCAGTATTCAGGGGAAAGAAGGAAGTGGATTTTTGAGTTCCAGGCCAGTCTTGTTTACATAGTGATTTCCAGGACAGCCAGAACCACAGTGAGACCATCTCCTCTCAAAACAAAGGGTGTCTTTGGTTTAGGCCTAGTAGTTTATACTAGGCGCCTGTTACTTGACAGACAGCAGAAATCAAACTGATAAGATTATTCACGAGGTCTCTTCCTTTGAGTGTTCACAGAAAGTGCAGTTAGAGTCTGTCATGTGTCCACGCTGTGCCTTTACAGGAGCTTAGGTTCGGAGTGGGGTTTATTAGTACTGGACAGACTTGTTAAAACCGTGAAGTACTGTGAAGATTGCCATACCTTGCAGAGGTTCTCTGCATTTCTCTTGAATGAGCCCTACTAATGTTTTCTCGACCGATCGAAGGGTCAAGAGCAGGCACCAATCTCCATCCAGAGACTATCAGTTAAGCAGCCCCTCTGCTGGCATGTGGTCAGACTGGTCTTTAGGCAGCAAACCCTTCCAACACGTTCTGGCCACTCTGAGACTAGAAATAGCCCCTAGGATCTAGGCTATCTCCAGACGATTCCTTTTCTAGGGTAGGAATATTCTGGGGTCCTGGTGACAGAGAAGGGGTTCTTCTCCCACCAAGAAACTAAACTCAGAATTCTGGACCTTTTAAAAAAACCAAATCTACACATATATGTTTTTGGCCCTTGTTTGTTCTTTGTTGTGTAGCCCGAAACTGCTGTTGTCAAGGTGCACAGAACTTGAGGATTTTTTTCTCTATAGCTCTGGTCAAGATTATAAAGATACCAATTTTTGTGTTGGGGCATACAGCTTATTGCATAGAGTCCTTGCTTAGCATAGGTAATGCTATCTATCCATGGCTAATCCTTAACACCGTCTTTTCTTCCTTCCTTCCTTCCTTCCTTTTTTTAAATTATTTTTGAGACAGGGTTTCTCTGTATATCCCTGGCTGTCCTGGAACCCACTCTGTAGATCAGGCTGGCCTCAAACTCAGAGATTCACCTGTTTCTGCCTCCCAAATGTTGGTATTAAATGCATGCGCTATCACTGCCTGGCAGAGTCTCAGTCTTCTAATGTGTATAATCTTAGAACTGAGGAGGTAGGGGCAGAAAGATCAGAATTTCATCTTCAGCTACAATCTAGCTTGAGGCACATACCACACTGAAAAAAGTCCATCTCCTTTCACAATTTTAAATATCTCCATCTTCAAATAAAGTAGTGGGCAGTGGTCCTTATTAATTTTTAAACTCATGGAGATACACTTTTTGTCTTAACATGTGATTTATCCTTGAAAATGTTCCCAGTTTATTTGAAAAAAAAAAGTATTTTCTTGCTTGTGATTAAAGTGTTCATAGGAGTCACAACTGGCTAGGACTCGTGTTTGCTTTCCTCCCTTGGCAGCTGGCTAGGCACCTTCTGGTACTATGAAAGCCAGTCTTCAGGGACAAGGCTTCCAGGTCAGATCCAGTTATATTCCTCCAAGTTCTGTGTGTGAAGTGTGTCATGTCTCCAGCAATACAGACTAACCTTCAGTTCTGGGAGGCCATTCAAGGCAATAGCAGTAGGCAGACCATTTTCAGATTTTTCAGAATCTCTCTGACTGCTCTGGCCAACAACTTGAAGTGGGGATTCTCATGCCTGGAATTGGAGATTTTGTTATATAGTCTATGCCTCTTGTGGGGAGCATTGTTACCTCAAGTGGGATAATATAACTTAGAAAAAAATTGTATATGTATATATATTAAGTTATTCTAAGCATGTATATGTACATGCATGTGTTTATACACATAGACTTATATGTATTACATGTAATTTAGATTAAATTATTACTTATATTTTTTTTCAGACATCCTTACTGTTGTTTAATGCTCTCTCTCTATTTTGATTTCCTTCCCAACTTCCCCATTAAAGTCCCCATTATTTGCACTTCCCTCTTCAAACTATTTATGTACTGCTGTTTGCTTCTGCAGGGCTATGTACCTCCCCATGGTTGGTCCTGTCTTACTTTCTTGGTTTCTGCAGTTACTCCATGATATGTACTAACAGCTGAAGATTTGGAGCTAGGATCCTTACACGAGAGAGAACACATTATGTTTGTCTTTCTGGGTCTGGGTTATCACACTCAATATAATATTTTCTAGTTCCCACTTACCTGAAGATTTCATTTTTCTTTACAGCTGAGTAGTATTGTATAGTGCACATGTACCACGTTTTCATCACCCATTTGTTGTTGGAAATTGAGGTTGCTTCCATTTCCCAGCCATGAACATAGCTGAGCAAGTATCTGTGGAGTAGGATGCTGAGTCCTTTGAACACAGGCCAAGGAGTGGTATAGCTAGATCATCTGGTAAATTTAATTTCAGTATCTTAAAGATTCTCCACACTGATTTTCACAGTGATGACATCAGCTTACAGCCACACCTACATTGAACAAGGGTTCTCTTTTCCCACATCATTTGTGGTCAACAGGTTTCTTGAGTTTAGCCATTCTGACTCGGGGACTATGAATTTTAAAGTAGTTTTCATTCGGGCGGTGGTGGTGCACGCCTTTAATCCCAGCACTTGGGAGGCAGAGGCAGGCGGATTTCTGAGTTCGAGGCCAGCCTGGTCTACAGAGTGAGTTTCGGGACAGCCAAGGGTACACAGAGAAACCCTGTCTTGAAAAACCAAAAACCAAACCAAACCAAACCAAACCAAAAAAGTAGTTTTCATTCGAACTTTTCTAATTGCTAAGGGTATTGAACACTTTAGAGTTTTTTGTTTGTTGTTTGTTTTTAAAGATTTATTTATTTATTTTATCTGTATGAGTACACTGTAGCTGTACAGATGGCCATGAGCCATTGTGTGGCTGCTGGGAATTGAACTCAGGATGCCCCGCTCTTTCTGGCCCCACTTGCTCCAGAGTAATACACTGTAGCTGTCTTCAGACACCAGAAGAGGGCGTCCGATCTCATCACGGGTGGTTGTGAGCCACCATGTGGTTGTTGGGATCTGAACTCAGGACCTTCGGAAGAGCAGTTAGTGCTCTTACCTGCTGAGTCATCTCGCCAGCCCTTGTTTTTTGTTTTAATTGGGTCCTTCGCTTTCTGGATTTAATGGTCTGAGAGATTTTAGTTTGTTTGAGTACTTGCATATTATGGATATTAATTATTTATCAGATGTACTGCTGGCAAAGATTCTCCTCTACTTTAAGGGTTTCCAAACTAAATCAAAACACCCACATTCCTTACAGAATTAAAACAAAAACATTTCTTTTGCTGTAAGAAGCTTTTTAGTTTTATGAGCTTCTGCTTGTCAATTGTTGGTCTTATTTCCTGAGCAAATGGAGTCCTATTCAGAAAGTCCTTGCCTACATATCTTATCTTGTAATGCACTGCCTATGAGTTCTTCTGGTAGTTTCAGCATTTTGGATTTCACACTGAGGCCTTTAGTCCTTTTGTCCACTTGGCATTAATTTTGTTCCAATGAAGAAATCATCCTTGGTTAGGTTTGTTCCTAGACATTTTATTTTCTTTGAGACCAGTGCACATGGGAGTAAATCCATGATCTCTCTTCTCACCATGTTTTATTGTTAGTGAATAGAAGGGCAACTAGATTTTGTAATTTCATTTTGTATTATGCCACTTTTTTTGATCATTTTAATATATGCCTGTATTTGGCTTGCAAGCATTTTTTCCCTTTAATTCTCATCACCCTGTAAAAAGTTCAGGCAATGCAGTTGCAGTGAACATCTCCAAACCCAAGGCTGGTAGAGCAGGGTGTCAGTTAGAGATAAAAAGATCCCGGGGCTCACAGGATGTACCTTGAAGTTCAGCGAGAGAGTTTGTTTCAAAAAATAAGGTAGGGAGCTGAATGTGTTGGTACATGCCTTAAATCCCAGCATGTGCACAGCAGAAGCAGTCAGATCTCTGTGAGCCTGAAGCCAGCCTGGTCGACAAATTAAGTTCCAGGATAGCCAGAGCTGTTACACAGAGAAACTCTGAATTAAAAAACAAAACAAACAAGCAAAAAAAA
>NC_045030.1:42362111-42363125 GCF_008632895.1 Mastomys coucha
TCTGTACACCAGGCTGGCCTCGAACTCAGAAATACACCTGCCTCTGCCTCCCAAGTGCTGGGATTAAATGCATTGCCACCACCGCCCGGCATGAAGTGATTTTTGATTCACTGAAGTCTTTTGCCTAGAAGTTAATCTTGTCTGGTATTAAGGATATTTCTTTGAATTTTACTTGTCTGTTTCTGCATTTTTAATCTCTCTGGGCAGATTTTTCTTTTAAAATACTCTTATTATATATATTACATCACACACACACACACGCACACACACACACACACACACACACGCACGCACAGATGATTGTGAGCTGCCATTGCCAGTGCTTGGTGTGCTCTGAGTCTTCTGTCTTCTCTCGGGCTGTTGTTCCTTCTGCTGGTTGGCCTTGTCTATCTTTGATGATATGATGGTTTTTCTTCTATCTTGATATATGTTATTTTGTTATGTTTTGTTGTTATCTCTTAGGAGCCTGTTGTTCTTGCCCCAGAAACAGAAGGGGAGTGGATCGGGATGGAAGGGGAAGAGGGAAGGGAAACTGTAATCAGGATATACTGTATGAAAAAAATACTATTTTTAATAAAAAGAGGGGGAAAAAGAAAAAGAGAAAAAGGTAGTCTCCTGTCACATACACTAGTAAGAATATTGTGTTATAATACTTTGTATATACTACAAAATATTAATATATAGCATATTAATAGTATAACACTATCAATATAAATATATAAATACGTAGTATATTATATTGCTATAAAACATTAATATAAATATAATACACCAAAATTTTAATATACTGTATATTTATACAAGATATTAATATAGTATATAATATGTGTAATACTAATTTAGCTATTTAGTATGTTTTCCTCTTATTTACCTTTTAGCCATCTGCTGGCACAATTCAGCACACTCTCTAATTAAAAAAGAGAAAAAGCTGTATAATTGCCCCAAAGATAGCAGAGAACACCTGATATAATTCAACAACATTTTGAATTAAAATTCTTTTTTGGGGGGGGTTAA
>NC_045030.1:42363135-42368255 GCF_008632895.1 Mastomys coucha
GTTTCCAGGTCTCGGCCTGGGCGGGCGACCAGGCCGCTGGGGCGGCCTTGCTGCTTGGCGTCCTCAGATGAGACCAGGCTGCGGGGCAGGACTGCTTGGCCTGTGGGACCGGGTCTCTGCCTTTCTAGAACGCCCTCATGCTCTAGTCTTCGCTCAGGGCTAAGTAAGGGGACGCCACAGCCACGTAGGCTCCGGATATGGAGGCTGACCTGCTCACCACCCCGACTCTGCTCTGGGGGCGCAGTGCCATGTGTTCTCAACTCCTGGGGACCGCAGCCACACTCCTGGCCTGGCTGCTGACCCCTGACCCCGCCTCTGTGTGACATCTGACCTTCCAGGTGGCTTTGCACCAAGGGAAGCCCTTCTTGGAGTCTGTCACTGAGACAAGAGCTTAGGCTCCAGCTCAGTGTCTACAATCCATGTGAAGGATGTGTTTTAAAGCCCCATTAACTTTCAGATGGGGGGCAAGACATTAACTGTCTTTAGGCCTTTTTATTCAGAGAGCTAATTTTCTCTCGCTCATCACCAATTTTCACATTGCACTTGTGTGGCGTTCTATAAATCAGAATGCATGTTACATTCCGTTTTCATTTGATTTCTCATAAACTGAAATACACACCTAATGGGTTTCCTAAAGAGTGTGTTTATAAACAGTTAACTGCCAACGAGTTTATATGCAGAGAGGAAGAGGTTAAAAAGTTCACCAGTAGGATTACTTTGCTACTATCATGTCTTCCTTTGCTGATCTTGCTGGAAGAGCCAAAGATCTTTTAAAACCAAGTGGATCAGGGAGCTGCAACAGCTCTCAGAAAGGAGAATACTGGCAACATCTTTGATAGCAAAAATACTGACTATCCTGAACTTCACCAGCAAAACACAGATTCAACTTACCAGACTGGACAGAAAGCTAACTATATTTCCTCAGCTGCTGATAACATCTGATATCAGGAAGCCACGATAATAGCTGGCACAGCAAATGTGAAAGTTGGATCCACGACAGCTGGGGATGCTGCTGCCCAGCCCTCTGAGCACGAATCCGTTCCTAGGGTTTGTTCGGAGGAAAAAATCTGAGCCTAATGATGAGCTGCTATTTGATTTTCTTTTTTTAAATGCAAATTTCTGAATGCTTTTATTTTTATCACTTTAATTAGGCAATTAGTTTTTCTAACTCATACCACTAGTATAAGAAAATTCTGTTTTTTTTTTACTCTTTTGTCTTTTTCTTTTTTTAATTAGATATTTTCTTTATTTACATTTTGAATGATATCACCTTTCCTGGTTTCCCCTCCAGAAAAAAAAACAAAAAACCCTGTTCCCTCCCCCCTCCCCTTGCTCACCACCCCACCCTCTTCTACTTCCTGGTCCTGGCATTCCCCTACACTGGGGCATAGAGCCTTCACAGGATCAAGGGCCTCTCCTCCTATTAATGACCCACTAGGCCATCCTCTGCTACATATGCAGCTGGAGCCATGAAGAAGGAAGACCGAAGTGTGGATACTTCATTCCTTCTTAAAAGGGGGAACAAAATACCCAATGGAAGGAGTTGCAGAGACAAAGTATGGAGCAGAGAATGAAGGAAGGACAATCCAGAGACTGCCCCACCTGGGGATGCTTCCCATATTCAATCACCAAACCCAGACACTATTGTGGATGCCAGCAAGTGCTGGCTGACAGGAGCCTGATATAGCTGTCTAATGAGAGACTCTGACAGTGCCTGAGTAATACAGAAGTGGATACTCACAGCAATCCATTGGAATGAACACAGGATCCCCAATGTTGGAGCTAGAGAAAGAACTCAAGGAGTTGAAGAGTTTACAGCCCCTTAGGATGAACAATATGAACTAACTAGTACCTTCAGAGCTCCCAGGGTCTCAACCACCAACCAAAGAGCACACATGGTGGGTCTAATGACTCCAGCTATTTGATTTTCTTAACAGTTCCCAAAAAGAGCCCATTGGGAGAAATCAAGAAATCAAGAAAGAGAAAGGCAAAAGCTCCTGTCTTTCCAAGTTCTCAGTCATCAGGTGTCAGTTCTGTCAACACCAGTGAGACCACCATCAGGGCCATGGAAGAAAATTCTGGGAGCCAAAGTCCTGAAGTGAGCAGTTCTGATTCTATGCCTGAAGTTCACAAGGGATCCCCAGAGGAAAGCATCAAATGCTACCAGTGTGGAGCACAGCTCTGCACCTAGTGATGAGAGTGGGCTGCACGAGCTGTCTAATCTCTGACCGGAGAATCACTTGCTGAGGAATGAAGTCCAGTCTGTAAATCAGGAAATGGCCTCATTACTTCAGAGATCCAAAGACACTCAAGAAGAACTAAATAAGGCAAGAGTAAGAGTTGAAAAATGGAATTTGACAATTCAAAGAGTGATTGAATAACTCAGGAACTACAAGCTCAAGTAGATGACCTCACTGAAGCAGTGGCAGCAAAGGATTCCCAGTTGGCTGTCCTCAAAGTGCGACTGCAGAAGGCTGACCAGGTGCTGAGTTCCCGCACAGAAGCACTGGAAGCCTTAAAGAGTGAAAAGTCACAAATAATGCAGGATCACAATGAAGGTAGTAGCCTACAGAATCAAGCTCTGCAAACTCTTCAAGAGAGGCTGTATGAAGCTGATGCCACTCTAAAGAGCAAACAAGAGAGCTACAAACAAATGCAGAGTGAGTCTGCTGCACGCCTTAACAAAATGGAAGTGGAACATCAGAATTGGGCAGAAGCAATTACCCTGGCAGAAACAAAGGAGAAGAAGAAGGTTGATGAACTCCAGCAGCAAGTCAAGCTACACAGGTCAAGCTTGGAGTCTGCTAAGCAGGAGTTAGTTGACTACAAGCAAAAAGCTACACGGATACTCCAATCTAAAGAAAACCTAATCAACAGCTTAAAGGAAGGCTCGAGTTTTGAAGGCCTAGATAGCAGCACTGCTAGCAGCATGGAACTAAAAGAACTTCAGCATGAGAAGGAGATGCAGGAGGAGGTCCAGAAGCCGATGGGCCAGATACATCAGCTAAGATCTGAGCTACAGGACATGGAGGTTCAGCAGGTTACTGGAGCTGAATCAGCAAGAGAACAAGTACAAGATCTGCAAGACCAGATAGCTTAAGCAGAAGACCTCGAAGCAAGAGCTGGAGACGGAGCTGGACTGAATGAAACAGGAATTCCATTTCTGACATGGAGGAAGATCTGCATAGAACAAAGAACACACTGCAAGCAGGATTAAAGATCGAGAGGAAGAAATTAAAAAACTGATGAATCAGCTTACCAACAAAACTTTAAGCAACAGCAGCCAGTTGGAGCTAGCAAGCCGACTCCATCAGCTAACCGAAACACTCATCCATAAGCAGACCATGCTGGAGTGCCTCAAGCAGCAGGTGCACTTTGCTATCACTGGGCCCAGCAGTGGATCCTCCATTAACATGTCCGGAGTTGACAGTGGTTGAAGGGACATGTCTGCGAAATGATCCTGTTCTTTTTAATGACACAGAAACTAATCTGGCAGGAATTATGAGAAGGTCTGCAAAGCTGCTAGCTCCGTTGGCCAATTAAGTATTTGCCTGCGAATTTTTCTCGGAAGATACCCCTTAGCACTGGTGTTTGTAATTATCTATATGGCTTTGCTTCACCTCTGGGTCGTGAATGTGCTGCTGACCAGCACATTTCTTACTCACCAGAAATGCACCATGACCAACCTTGTGGCAAGTGAACTGAGCCACTGCTTCCCGTGAGTGTCTGCCATTGCCCAGAGCTGGGATCTGCAGAAAGAACCACACTAAGACAGCTAGGAACAGTGCACAAGATGGTTTCATCATGGAAAGCTTTTCATCTTTTAACTTATTTCTCTGGTGTCTGACTTTCCCCTATTCCCATAAGAGTCTCTAAATGCAGACAGTAATTTGACAAGTTAACCTCGACTTTTTCTGAGTTCAGATGTATAGAAAAAGATAGAAAAAGAGATTTGGGGGTGTTCACCTCTGTACAGACCTTTTTATATTTTAGGTGACACTGATTATGCGTTATAATCAGGAAAACTAATTGTATTTAGGGATAAAAATAAAAGTATTTATTTTTTAATTAAAAAAATCTTTAACAGGGGCTGGTGAGATGGCTCAGCGGATAAGAGCACTGACTGCTCTTCCGAAGGTCCTGAGTTCAAATCCCAGCCACCACATGGTGGCTCACAACTACCCGTAACGAGGTCTGATGCCCTCTTCTGGGGTGTCTGAAGTCAGCTACAATGTATTTATGTATAGTAATAAATAAATCTTTAAAAAAACTTTAACAATAGCAATTTTATTAGAATAAAATGTCCTTACCATTACCAGAGGATTTACCAAATCCCCCCCCCCCGAGTATTTACCAAATTAAAAAAAAAATGTAGGGGCTGGAGAGATGTCTCAGTACACTGACTGTTCTTTCTGGTTCTTCTTTTCTAGTAACAACTGCAGAAACAATCTATGAAAGTATAGCCTTTGTACATTTATATCATACAAGTCTCTTTTGAAACTGAGGCTTTCTGCTGGCTGCTTATATGTTATCTATGTACTCTAGGTCCTGAGAACAAACATCATCCCAAGCCTCTCTCCTCTCCTTTAAGTGAAGGATGCCACTCTTGCATCTCTTCGAATGGTCAGCCTGTGTTTCCAGGATGAGGAGTGAGGAATAGAGCAGAGCAGAAGGTACAAGCAGCTGGGGTCTGAGTTTGACAGGACAGCTACCGAGGAATTCCAGCCCCACAGAGGATGGGGAGAGAGTCAGCTTCTTCACTTGTAATGAACTCATTGGGAACTATGGGCTTTGGGAATATTGTGTCTTTGAATCATCCATGACTCTGGCAGATCCCAGGCACACAAAGCCATATGGTGAATACAGTAATGCACACTGTTCTTGAATTTTTGTCTTATTAAATTGTTTTATTTTAGTCTACATAAACTTCTCTTTCATGAATATTTTTTCCAAAGTGACTTGCTTATAGGGATTTATAATTTAGAGTAAACATAATTAACAAAACAAGAATTTCTCTATTGTACTGAGATATAAGGTAAAACTTACTTATAGGCTTCTTAAAAGGGGGAACCAAATACCCATGGAAGGAGCTGCAGAGAGCAGGGACTGAAGGAAGGGCA
>NC_045030.1:42369311-42372358 GCF_008632895.1 Mastomys coucha
CCACCAGGATTTTTTTTTTTTATAATTTCCTTTGGTTTCATCCAGGATGGCTCGGCAAAGAGAGATTCCATACTTCTTCTGGTAAAATTATTTGACTTCATTCATGTCAACTTCTGACCTGGAGACCATAATCCTGATGGTGAGTGCCAGCCCCCTTCAGCTGGAGTGCCGGCGACACATCTATGTCAGTAGTGTTTCAGAATTATCGTGATCATGACATGAAGAAAGTTGTGCTCGTGAACTTTTAAGTGGTAACCCTTTTTAGCAGGAACTATTTAAGAAATTACAATATTGACGGGGGGAGTGTAAAAAAAAAATAAAATAAAAACAAAAAAAACAACAAAAAAAAGAAATTACAATATTGAAAAGGCTTACTTTCAGTATTAGTCTGGTTCTGGATTCACAAGATATGTGTACTTTGCAAAGATATCTTAAGTGTCACTGTATGCTCTAGGAAAGAGGACAATATGCCTTCTGGGTTTGGGTTGGGTGAGCTATAGAGAGACACCTCCTTGAGAAGGATGGAGTGGGTTCTTCTCTTTCCTTTGAAACACCTCTGGCAGAGTGCCCTGCTTATGCCATGGAAAGAGAGACGAGTTTGGGGAGCAGCCTAATTAAAAGGGCACCGGGCTGCTTCCCGAGAGGCCCCTGAATGGCCCATAAGGAAGTTTCTCAGACACCAGGGTTGTAGTAAAATCCTCACTCTGGCAAGGATCGTCTTTGTCTGGATAAGGACTCTCTCTAGGGTCTTGCCCTACCTCTCCCCTGTAGTTTTGGTCCTACATAGTAGGAGAAGAGGGGAGCCCAGCTTGACCGGTGAACAAAAAAAGAATATGTGGGTCAGTGAAAACCTACTATGCAACTTGCAAAGCTCTTGTGATATAAACAGCCTGCCTATGGCAGTACAGCACTATCATCTCATGCAAGGAGATGTTATTCAGTTTAAAGGATATTTCCTTGAAAGTTTACACACATATTTTACTGAATCAGGAGGCATGCTACACAGATATATTGAAAATTCATATTGTTACTGAAATACATGTGCTTTAGAGATTAGAGTATAATAATATATATATATTTAGTAGCAGAAAAAAAAATCATCTCTATGCATTGTTTGGGCTAGAGTGGCACTCCAGGGCTCCTCCACAGTCTTCAGGGAAAGATGTTCCGAGAAGCAGGAGGAGAACTTCTGAGACCTTATAGCCTCTTATAGCGCCTGTATTGTTCTCTCCTCTTCCGAAACCATCTCTACAATGAGTGAGAAAAAAGGAATTGGTTCAGCATAGTAAACTTTTAGGACCATAATTGAAAAAAAAAAGACATACCTTGTAAGTTTATATGTGTTACTTGAACCTGGTGTCTTGCTCTTCTAATGCTGTGAGGGGCTGAGGGGCTGGCACAAGGTCCAGCGCTGGCCTAGAATGTGGGAGGCCCTGGTTTCCATACTAGCATTGCAAAATAGTCCCAGAAAAGTGTTCAAACGTTTCACACCTTGTTTCCCTCTCTACTGTAATTCACAATGGAGGATGTTAGCAGCATTTTCAGGCAGATGTACCAGCATTTACGTCAGCTTTATGAGTGCTGGGTTCAGCCTGTGAGCTATTACCTAACTCATATTCCTCCTGTAAGGATAAAGTTTATGCTTGGGTTTGAGCATTTCAAATAGTTTTGGATCATGGAGACCTTAACTCTAGTAAGACACCACAGAGAAACCCTACCTAAAAGATACCAGCATTACAAGGAGTTGCACATAGTTATATATGGAATATATATGTGTGTCTATTTATCTATGTATAATTAATGTAATTATATATAGTAAATACCTATTTTATAAGTTAAGACATGTTTATAATTTTATCCATAGAATACATGTATGTGTAATATATATGTGCCTACGAAATGTACCCTTTGTGCATAGTGAGGCTTCCTTATTCCATTTCTACTCACAAAGACCTTAAAATTCAAAAGTAATTCTGAGGGGGCTGCAGAGACAGCTCCATAGTTAAGAACGCTTGCTGCTCTTGCCCAAGGACTAGAGTTTGGTTTCCAGTGTCTAACCTGGGTACATCAAGACTACCTGTTACTCCAACTGCAGGGGATTTATGTCTTCTTCTGGATTCTTTAGGTACTTGGCCACATGTTTTATATGCAAACAGAGACATACACACATAATAAAAATAAAAAAATCCTTAAAAACATTCTGAGACAGTTTTATGTTAACAATTTCATGGATAAGATGAATGAGTCCAAGGCATAATGCAAGTTCTAAAATGGCTTTCTTTGGCTTACCTTCACTATGGCTTCAGTTACACCCATCCATCTGGCCAATTGTCTCCTGAGGGTAAAATGATAAATGTTCAATATTTACCATTATACACAAAAGAAAATATATCAAGGATCTTTTAAATTTGTTTTAAAATGTTGGTCTCATCCCCCACGTTCTTTGACATTTATCTTGAAAGTTTTGAAGTTTTAAACAAATTCTGTAAGTAATTTTAGTTTATTATTAATGGACCGTTCATACACATAAAAGCCCCTGTATGTCCCCTAATAAGCATTATTAAAAGCAACAGCACAGGCATCAACGACTTTACGCAAAATGCTAGTAATACTGGATGTGGTGGTGTAGGAGACTCTGCCTCTAAGAACAAAAGAAAACCAAACAAAGCAATAGTTGCAACACAAAGGTACACAGGGGAATGTTATGTGAGGTCCTTTGTGAGGACCGAAGGAGAAACGCAAAAGAAGATAGGTTAGTAGAGAGCACATGAAGATTTCTAATGTGCCATTAGTATACAAGGACATCCAATGTGCTGAGTATTGGGGGAAATTAAATGTTACATTTATTTTAATTATTTGTGTGTGTGTGTGTGTGTGTGTGTGTGTGTGTGTGTGCGTGTGCGTGTACACATGTGCACACTCTCTTGTGCCATAATGAACATGTCCAGGTTAGAGGGCATCTAATGGAAGTTAGTTTCCTTTTTTCATTATGCGGATGTGGATCCTGAGGACAAAAATCAAAACCAACCCTCCAATTTCTGTGGGCA